>NC_138765.1:64627723-64775223 GCF_965113315.1 Podarcis vaucheri | reverse complement strand
GACGTATGTCCATCGCATTTCTGTTGTTCATGTTTACTTAAGGATTTGTAGACTGCAATAGGGATTCTTCATTTTTCTAAAAAAGCAACCATGCGGGTTCTGAATTAAAAGAATAAGGCACATCCTTTAATGTGTTTTTCATGTATACTTAGAAATGAGTTCTCATTGAGTTCAGTGGTGCTTACTCCCAAGTAAGTGACTATAGAACTGTAGCTGATAGCTGCAATTCTTTACTGACTTACCCGACAGCAAGCCGCATTAAACTCAGTGGTGCTTACTTTTGAGTGATCATTTGTGAGAGCATAAGAGCCTGGCTGCAGAACCAGACCATTGGCCAACCTAGTCCAGCATCCTGATATCACAGTGGCCAACCAGATGCCCCAATGAGAAACCCTTACAAGCAGGAGCCGAGCACAAGAGCAACACTCTCCCAATCCTGTGGTTTCCAGCAACTAGCATTCAGAAGCATGGCTGCTGCCGGCTGTGAAATTCATAGGAGAAGAGTTTGGATTTGATATCCCGCTTTATCACTACCTTAAAGGTAAAGGTACCCCTGCCCGAACGGGCCAGTCTTGACAGACTCTGGGGTTTGTGCACCCATCTCACATCTATAGGCCGGGGGCCAGCGCTGTCCGGAGACACTTCCGGGTCACGTGGCCAGCGTGACAAAGCTGCATCTGGCGAGCCAGCGCAGCACACGGAACGCCGTTTACCTTCCCGCTGGTAAGCGGTACCTATTTATCTACTTGCACCCGGGGGTGCTTTCGAACTGCTAGGTTGGCAGGCGCTGGGACCGAGCAGCGGGAGCGCACCCCACCGCGGGGATTCGAACCGTCGACCTTTCGATCGGCAAGCCCTAGGCGCTGAGGCTTTTACCCACAGCGCCACCCGCGTCCCTTTTTATCACTACCTTAAGGAGTCTCAAAGTGGCTAACATTCTCCTTTCCCTTCCTCCCCCACAACAAACACTCTGTGAGGTGAGTGAGGCTAAGAGACTTCAGAGAAGTGTTACTAGCCCAAGGTCACCCAGTAGCTGCATGTGGAGGAGCAGGGAAGCGAACCCAGTTCACCAGATTACGAATCTAACCACTACACCGCACCAGCTCCCGTCAGTTGCCAAATCAATTAAAAACACATTCATCAACTAATATTTGCAGCATATTTTAGAAAAAAATAAAAGATATACTCACTCTCACACACAGAGAGATATTTCTTGAAACAAAGTCAGTTGATGCCAACGTTTTAATTTCCCCCTTTCCAACCTACCTTCAACCCAAGGAATTAAATCTAGCATAGATGATTCCTTCTCCTCCATTTTTTAACCTTGCAACAAGGCTAGGACAGAGTGACAGCCCCAAGGCTGGTCAGAGAGCCTTGTGGCCAAGTGAAGATTTGAACCTGGATCTTCCCTGTCCTACTTAAACCCTGCTGTACATCGGCTGATTAATCAGTTGGACCACATGCAATTGCTTGACTGATTGCACCTTTATCTATTTCAGCAATGCTCTGAAGTCATGCACTGCACACAATTGAAACGGAAGCTCTACCTGATGGCTTACAAAGTAATACAGATGGATAACCAGATGGATAACCAGGCTTCGCTGCGTCTCATGTGATTTCAGGCACAATTTCAGCTGATACCATTACCACTTCTGCGTCAGTGGTAGGGCAGGCAGGGTACCTGTGGAACTGCCACCTTGGTCGTCTTCTGACATCTCTGAGTGCAGAAAATCTGTTGGGGTCCTCCAGCTCCCATCATTCCTCACCATATGCCACACTGGCTATGACTGATGGCAGTCAGAGTGCTCTGGAGGTCCACAGATTCTCCCACTCTGGCTCTAAGGTAAGGGGAACCAAGGTGGAGTGGACAGAAACACAGGAGAAGAAGGAAGCCACCCTGCATCTGGCAGGTGATTGTGAGGATGCACAGGAAGAAAGACAGGCAATGTCTACTTGGTCCATCGAGCTCCCTATTGTCCACACAGACTGGCAGCAGCTCTCCGACTCTTCTTATATTATTAGCCATCTGTGTTAGATGTGTAAAGAAAATATGTAAGAATGGGGATTGTAGGGAAAGACCTGCCAAAAAAGTTGAAAAACATCTTCATGTATGCGACAACGGCCGCCAGAGTTCTGGTAGCACAAGGTTGGAAGACTGAAGAAACTCCAACTAAAGAATCATGGCAAGAAAAATTGATGGACTATGCAGAACTGGCAAAACTGACATAAAAGGTACGGAACAAGGATAACTGTGACTTTAAGGATGAATGGGAACTCTTTACAAAGTATCTGAAGATGCAACAAAGCGAACTGGACTCCTTGGCAGGTTTTGAATAAACATGCAGAAACTTGTTATTGATAATAATCAGCTAAATAGTTTAAGGATCTACACAACTTTGTAACATGCAGAAAACAGCATTCTTAGAGAAACCAAAGACTGGAACTGAGGGAAGTCGGGGGGTGGGGTGGGGTGGGTGGGTTTTGTGTGGGAGGGGGAGGGAGGAAAAATGGAGGGGACAAGGATGATATGTTTTTGGATAATATGTCTTGTTATAATTTTGAATAAAAAAAACTAAAAAAAACCCAAAAATATGTTAGAAAAGCCTGCTGAATCAGAACCATCTAGTTCAGTATCCTGTTCCCAAGGTGGCCAACCAGATGCCTGCAGGAAGCCAGCAAGCAGGAATCAAACACAAGAGCCCTCTCCCCTCCTGCGGTTCCCATCAAGTTGTATTCAGAAGCAACGGTGGAGGCAGATCATAGCCATCCTGGCTAGTAGCCATCGTTAGCCTTCTCCTCCCCAAATCTGTCTAATCCCCTTTTAAAGCCATCCAAGTTGGCGGCCGTCACTGCCGCCATGGGAGCACGTTCCTTAGATACAACAGAGTGAGGTTTGCCTTTCCTGAAACATTTCACTTTCTACTCTCGTCTACTGGCCTGTTTGCTTGTTTGCATTCTTTCTCACAGATTGTGCATGTGTGCGTGCAATATATAGAAATGCTCCGTTTTTTATTTTTTTCTACAAAGGTAGCAGAATTCTCCAACCAGGAAAGGTAGTTCAAAGATAAATGTGACTGTCCCCCCCCCCCATTCTTATCCCGTCTTTCCTGCAGCGCTGCATCGAAGCCATGCTTTATAGGTGACTGCATACATCAGGGAGCGCTCTAAGTGTGTCTTTACAAGTATCCCGAACGCTGTTTGAGTATGGAAATTGCCGACAAAAGAAATTAAGAGCAGGAACCCCATGATTAGACTAATGCATTGATCAAGTCAATTCTTCTCTGTTTCACTGCCAACACACCACATATAAAAGCGTCATTAAAGAAACTTTGCTGTCTCTCTTACTAATGGTCTACAATTTGAGCAAGCCCGGATGATTGACAGGCTTTGCCAGGGCTGCCTGTGTTGTCTGAAAGAGCCACATCAGATCAGCGGAAGCTTTAAGCAAAGCATAAATTATAGATACACGTCTGTTTCTTTGATGATGTGAGACTGTTAGGTGCGTCCCACTTCCATCACACAAAAGAACTGCACTTTCATGCCGCTTTTTCACTTTGTCACATCACATTTGGAAAAACAACAGTGAAAACATAAATGTTCTCTCTCTCTCTCTCTCTCTCTCTCTCTCTCTCTCTTAACAAACAGCCTGTTCAAAGCCAGCCTTAAAAGTTCTCCTTCCCTCCCTCTCCCCCCCACACCACACACACACCTCCCCCCCACATCGGAATTAATTAAACATAAAATGAGTGTTAAATTTCAAAGTTCAATGCAGCAAGGATTATGGTGGGGATTTTTAGTATCTATTTGTCACTGTTCGATGTGGCTTTGCGCGGCAAAGCCACTGAGATGGAATATTTGGAGCATTAAGGCCACCTTGGAATCAAAGATGTTTGGGAAAGTAGTAAAGAACAACAGCAAAAAAGGACATTTTTTTGCTCTGTAAATTTTATTGCTGAAAGGTGATACAATTTCCTGTTTGCTTGGGGCATGTGGGGGAGGGGATGGGATGGGGGGGAGGCGATAGACCCTGCAGGAGTTTCTTTGCAGAGCTGCAATAAATGACATATCTAAGATGCAACAGAAAGCGCACACACATGGATCTTACTCTGTGTACAATGCATCTGAGGGGTTTTTTCTCTCTCTCACCGTAAGGTCCCCTCTTAATTTTTCAGTGAACAATACAGCAGGCTTGCAGGCAGCGTTGCTAATGGAATTGTGCCACTTCTCTCCCCCCTCCCCCGTTGAAAACAATCTGTATTTGGGTTGATGTTGAATCATACACACACACACACACACACACACGATTGGTGAAAAGAAATTTTCACCATTATTTATTTCCCTGCAGAAGGGTTTCTATATGCAACTGACCATGGGCAAATTGAATCTTTGACATAGCTACACATGTCGAAATTCTGGCACAAAATAAAAAAGTATATTGTTTGGCTGCATCCAAGTGTTGCCAGCTGCTCCTGTGCTGCTACCAATATAAAGTTTAAAATGTTTTAATAATATCTTAATAGCTTCCCCACCCCCACCCCTTTCCAAAGAGTACTTTGCTAATGGGCAATTTTGCTTTCACGGAATAGCGCTTTCTGCTGCCCTTTTTGCAAAAGGCTCATCCCGTATCACTTCTTTAAGAGATCAGACGTTTTCTTTTCCCTGAAGGTTCAAAAGATCTGTAAGTTGACATAATTCTGTGCAAGTCGCTCTGGCAGTGTAACGTAAGATGGTCCATATTCCCTCCAGACTTTGGCCTCTGTAACTGTGCCCATCACTCACTTAACTTCACCTTATCTTTAAATAAGTTTAACCAAAAGGGACTTGTTCAAGTCGCCACCTCTTGAGTGATCTGAATCATTTATGTGATCTTCATATGCGCTTGTTAAGCTCTATCCAGCTGGCCTGTGTATAGTCGTCTTTGGTACACCCGACACTGCTGCATTGGAATTAAAGCAACAAGAATATGACACTATTGTGTTTACCTTCTAGGGAAATGAACAATTCTCACTGCCTGCCCCCCTCTCCACTAGGAATGGGCAAATCTATCCATTTGAGTTTCTCTACGTTTCTCATTTTTCCAACCTCCACATTTCCACATCAGTTTGCAATCCAAAACATCACTCAATTCCTTGATCTCCCATTTGTTGAGTTTTGTTTTCTGACAATGATGAGAAACCCTCCCTGCAGTTCTTCTGATGGACTAAACACTTTTGGCCTTTAGCTTAAAAATGCATGGATTACTTACTTTGGTCTTTCAGGTGGCTGTTTCTAAGCCCTATCTACACCCTTGTTGCTTCCATTTTTATATTACTTCTGTGTTTGTTGTTGTTGTTTTAGTCATTTAGTCGTGTCCGACTCTTTGTGACCCCATGGACCAGAGCACGCCAGGCACTTCTGTCCTCCACTGCCTCCCACAGTTTGATCAAACTCATGCTGGTAGCTTCAAGAACACCATCCAACCATCTCGTCCTCTGTCGTCCCCTTCTCCTTGTGCCCTCCATCTTTCCCAACATCAGGGTCTTTTCCGGGGAGTCTTCTCTTCTCATGAGGTGGCCAAAGTATTGGAGCCTCAGCTTCACGATCCGTCCTTCCAGTGAGCACTCAGGGCTGATTTCCTTCAGAATGGATAGGTTTGATCTTCTTGCAGTCCATGGGACTCTCAAGAGTCTCCTCCAGCACCATAATTCAAAAGCATCAATTCTTCGGCGATCAGCCTTTACTTCTGTACAGGGCTGTTTTTCCTTCAGCTGGAGCTCACTGGAGCTCATCTCTGGCACCTCTCAAGTAGGCGCTATTGCCGTTCTAAGAGAACAAGGGAGAAATTCATGGTGAGCTCTGGCACCTCTTTTTCTAGAAAAAAAATAGCATTGTTTCTGTACAAGTAGTAGTACAGTAGTATTAAGAAGTAGTACCAGGACCAAGTTCACAGTCAAAGTCTTGTTATGCATATTGTGTTGTTGTGTATTTCTTATCTGTGTGGAAAAAATGCAATAAAAATCTTTTTTAAAAAAAGAAAAAGAAAAAAAGAAGTCATTGGAAAGCTGAATCAGAACCACCTATGGGGACCCAGATTAATTTTGTGGGGGACATAGCTCTCTCAGAGAAGGAGAGCCACCAGGCAGTGTGAAAAATGGATAGGTTTGAGAAGAATTTGGTTTTCATTCTTTGTTTCATAAATAAGGGGCAGCATACCTTACACCCCATGGACTCTCAAACTCCTATGTGAAAAGGGAGTTCACTTAAGGTGGAGTAATGCAGGAGGCATAGGATTTGTGCTTTAAGATGAAACTCCAAATGCATGAGAGGAGAGCACTCATAATATCACACTGGTGGATACTTTCCTTGCTTCTGCACTGTGATTTGCTTTGTACAAACTCATAACTGAAACAATGGGGGCGGGATCTTTTTTAAAAGTGTGTTCATGAAAATTCATCATTGTAGTTTAATTTTCTCAAAATATGCAAATTTTTGAATGAATTTTGCCTATTGTACCATTTTTTGGGAGACTATTTCCCTGATTTAATGCATTTTCTACTTTCACTTCATTTACAGAAATGCAGTAACACATTACTTTCACTAATATATTCGTGCATCTACAAGCCTTAACCTAGTTTGTGCATTTTTGTAAACATCATTTGACTGTAGAACTGAATTACAAAATTCAGAGGAGAGCAAATTTTGCAGGATGACTGCATTTGGGTTTCCATATCATTTTGGAAGGTGAATTAGGCAATTTTGCCTTTAAGTGCAAACTGAATCAAAATCCCCCCCCCATCCTTTCTGTCCCATATAGTGACAGGGTTATCTTGCAATGGATACTTTGGCAATGTTATTTTTCTAGACAAAATAAAAAAATTCCTTCCAGTAGCACCTTAAAGACCAACTAAGTTAGCTCTTGGTATGAGCTTTCATGTGCATGCACACTTCTTCAGATACACAGATATTTTTCTAGAACCTTCTTCCTCTGCCTGACCCCCCCTTTCCCCCCTTTCTTCACTAAATCATTTTTAAAAGAAATCCCCATCCCAAAGTACAATGAATTCAATGCAGATCTACGAATCGCAAAGGGCTACCACAAAGATGGGGGTAATGAACTTTTCTTTGAAACAGTTCATTTTTTCAGTTAACAAATTAGCAACAGAAATCATAGCCATTATGATTATAGGGCTTTGCACACACACAAAAATCTATTAACTCAGTCAAGGTATTATAATAATAAACAATAATAAAAACAGCCTTTAAAATGAGTCGGAACCATGTTTTCCAGTAAATTTGTCCCAGGAGTGGCACTTAAACTTTAAGTATAATAATAACAATTAAAAATGCAGTCCTCTTATGGTGCAAATTTTCTAAAGAATGATCCCAATAAAAGATTTCAAACTGTATATAGAGATTGCTCAAATTATCGTTGGAAAGGACTGCTTCCTGCAATTTTAAGATGCAAGGCATTTTGTTTTATTTATTTATTTATTTATTTATTTTTAAAAACAATCTCTTATCTACTGGGTATTGTTTTGGCTTTTAGGAGGCAGAAGCTTAATTGACCAATATCAAATTAGGCCAGAACTCAAGAGTGAAAACACCAATGTATTGCAGAAGTGTTTGCCAAAGAATCCTTTGTTTGTGAGCTTCATAAAATGGAAGTTATCGTGCCTGCTGCAGATTCTGTGGAAGCCTATAGCTCCCAGGAAACAAGAGCAGATATCTTTCTATCGCCCAGGAAAAGGATGTATGAGATGTTGCCATATCTTGAAGCAAAGGGGTGACAAAAGAAATATAGCAAGTGGCAATTCTGTTTTTTAAAAAATACTTACTTTGTGGTTTAAACTTCCAAAGTGGTCAGAATTCCAAGGGTGGTTTAACAGTTAATTCCTCTTCCCAGGGATCTCTGGGAATTGCAGCTCTGTGAGGGGCATTGGGAAGTCTCCTCAATACTCTCAGTGCCCTTAGCAAACTACAGCTCCCAGAATTCTTTGGGGAAAGCCATGGCTGTTTAAAGTAATAGAACAGTGCTTTAGATATAGGCTTAGGCTGTGCATGTGGCCTCACAAAATGGTTGAGAAGCTCTGAGGTGACCAGGAAGCAAGTTGTGAAATTAGCCAGATTTGACAAGTCCAATTTCACTGCTACAGCTTCCCAAAACTTGTGCGTTCATGGATAAGAGCCAGAGAGCCAGTGTTGGCCACGGTATCCTCCTGAACCGTCTAGGAGGGCAGGGAGTTGGGGTCACTGTTGTGCAGTGGTTCTCCTCCTTCCTCCTGGGTTGTGTCCAGAAAGTAGTGGTACCTCAGGTCTCCATCCTCTCATGCTTTTTAGCATCTATATTAAACCACTGGGAGAGAACATCAGTGGGGTTGGGCTGGGTGTTGACCAATTAGTGGATTAGACCCGGCTCTACCTCTCATTTAAATTGGAACCAGTGAAGGTGGTGAGCATCCTGTGTGGGTGACTGGAGGCAGTTGGGGGTGGATGGTGGAGAACAGATTGATATTAAATCCTGACAAGACAGAAATCTTGTTTATGGGGAACAGAGGACAGGTAGGTGGGGGGGGGGGTTGGCTGGTCCTGAATAGGGTAACTGTAGCCCTAAAGGACCAGGAGCACAGCCTGGGAGACATTCTGGACTCACAGTTGTCCATGGGGGCACAGGTCAGTTCTGTATCCAGGACAACTGTCTACAGCTCCATCTGGTACATTGGCTAAGACCCTACCTGCCCATGCACTGTCTTGTCAGAGTGGTACATGCTCTGGTTATCTCCTGCTTGGGCTACTGCAATGAGCTCTAGCTGGGATACCATTGAAGGTGGCTGAGAAACTACAACTGATCCACAACGCAGCTGCCAGACTGATGACTGGGAGTGGCCAGCAGGACCATATAACACCGGTTCTAAAAGATCTAGTTTGGTTCCCAGTACATTTCTGAGCACAATTCAAAGTGTTGCTGCTGACTTTTAAAGACCTAAACAGCCTTAGCCTGGTATACATGGAGGTGTGTCTCAACACCCATTGCTTAGCCCAGACACTGAGATCCAGCTCTGAGAGCCTTCTGCTTCTTCCCTCATTGCAAGAAGTGAGATTACAGTAAACTAGGAAGAGGGCCTTCTCAGTAGTCATGCCCACCCTGTGGAATGCCCTCTTGGCAGATATCAAGGAAATAAACAACACATTTATTTTTTGTTAATTAGAGACCCTGGCACCTTTGTTTGGGGGAAATGGGCCTTTGCATAACTAAAGAGTTGACCAAGTATAGGTGATTTGTTGCCGTAGCAGAAAAATGGCATTTGGTCTGGGCGGATGCTTGGAAATGTCAGCATAACATACACCACATCCTGAAGCTTCAAATAAGCCTTATGGAGCCAAAAAAAATACATTAATTTGCCATAAACACTGACAAAAACATTTAAGTCAGAGGGGGTGAGAGCATTTGTTCCAAGGAGGACTTCAGGGTGTTGGAACACCCCAAATGTGTACATCAATGCAAATGGGGGGGGGGTTCCCTGCCATCCCAGTGTTCCTCATAGGGCTAGGGACAGATAGCAGAAAGCTGAGATGAAATATAGAGGCAAGGATAGTTAGAAGATGATGGAGGGAAAAAAGAGTAGAGCTGAAAAAGAGAATAAAGAAGAGAAGTGAGGCTCAATCTGCCACAGCACATAATCTATGATTAACCTAAACACTGAACAGTTTTTGAGGGTTTTGTGGGGGTGGTCCTGATTTTTTGAAATCTCAAGGGATGATTAGCGTCAGTCTTCATCACTTGGGCACCTCCACTATCCAAATCAGTGATGAAAAGATAACACCCTGAATGTAAATCTTGAACTAGGGTGTTGTAACAATGTATGAATCATTCATGCGAAGTAGATTGTATTCCCCTCCCTTCTAAATATAATGCCAATGATTTTGTAAGTTCAGGAATGTGCTGGGATTGTACAGCTGTTTGTGGAAGAAGTCGAGAAACCATAAAATGTGAAAATGTAGTGCTTATTTTCTCCCTTTCTTACCACCACCCCTTCCAACACTTTCCCCTTTCTTCTGAGTCAAATGAAGAAGCAGAGCCATCTGAAAAAATGTAGCTTATATGTTTGCAGGAAGCAATACTTGTTTCTCGCTGCCAGAAGGCCAAACGAGTTTTCTCAAGTTGCTCGGCTTGGTAGCAAAAGTTCCTGTTCTACATCCCAGAACTTAAAGAGTCAAAAGTGGGAAGCCATCCTGACTAAGATACTAGATGCCTTTCCAACCTTCTCTTATATTTGGGTCATTTTAATTGATCCCAGCAGATTCCTCCACTGCTTGGGCTCCCTCAGTAAGCCCACAGTGAATCATCACCTGGAGATACTCAACTCCTTTTCTAGCAGCTGAGACAAACCCTTTGGGAAGGAAACTGCTCCTCTCTTCACTCAAGGGAAGATTATTTAACTTCCTCCTTGCTGAGTAGCACCTCCAGAGGAGAATTGAGCAGGTTCATAGTTCTTCTTCATTATATTTCTCGCCTCTTCCTCGCTAAAGGAAGATTCGGATGTTCACTGAAACACTACATGGCTCAAAACATATTATTGTGGCTGCTAGCTGCCTATTCCTCTGTTAAGCTAATAGTCCAGGATGGTTCATTGATGGTTCATCAATGGGAGCTAATGAGAGAGTCTCTTGATGGTTGGACATCTCGCTGGACTGTTTCGAATGAGATAGCCATCAGGGCTAAAAGAAAGTGAAACTTTCTCCAGCAGGTTGATAAGACAGACGTGGATGTGTGGGAAGCAAGAGCTGGTGAGTTTGTGGTGACAGAGGTTTGGGTTTTTAGCAGTGTTATTTTTCTAGAAAAAGAGGTGCTTGAACTCACCATGAGTACCTCCCTTGTTCTCTTATAATGGCAATGGTGCCCACCTGAGAGGTGCCAGAACTGAGTTCCAGCTGGAAAAAAGCCCTGTTTTTTAGCTAAAGGCTGGGAGCTTTGTTTGTTTGTTTTTGTTTTTTTGTGGTAGTGGGGGTATTGCCTCCTTAGAATACGTAAGGCAGCTTACACCAAAGCAACGCAATACAAAATCAGGGGTGAGGGGAGATGCAATCTAAAGCAAATAAAAATGCAATCTCCTCCCAGAAAAGCTGAACAAAACAGCTGCTACAAGGCTCGAGTGGGCTGATAAGTTTGGTGTATTTTGGGGGAAATAAGAAGGTGGCTATGGGACATGGGTGGTGCTGTGGGTTAAACCACAGAGCCTAGGACTTGCCAATCAGAAGGTCGGCGTTTCGAATCCCCGCGACGGGGTGAGCTCCCGTTGCTCGGTCCCTGCTCCTGCCAACCTAGCAGTTTGAAAGCACATCAAAGTGCAAGTAGATAAATAGGTACCGCTCCGGCAGGAAGGTAAATGGCATTTCCGTGCGCTGCTCTGGTTCGCCAGAAGCGGTTTAGTCATGCTGGCCACATGACCCGGAAGCTGTATGCCGGTTCCCTTGGCCAGTAAAGTGAGATGAGCGCCGCAACCCCAGAATCGGTCATGACTGGACCTAATGGTCAGGGGTCCCTTTACCTTTAAGAGGGTGGCTAGATCCAGCTGCCTGGTAGGTGTTAGGACAGGCATCAGTTGTGGACCCTACAAGGTTTAAGAATGCCAGGATCGGACACCAACTCAGGTGGAAAGTGATCAGGTCTTTTGGCATCTAAAGCAAATTTCTTCCTAAATAAGTAGCTCTGTCGACAGAATAATTTACAGCTTCTCCACCTCCCTTGATTACAGTTTTGTTTGTTTGTTTAAGTTTTATATTGCCCGTGCCTCCCGTGTGCCTTTTGCAAAAATAAAAAATAAAAAATAAATCAATGGAGGATTAGAGGCCCTTTTAACATTGTGCATTGCTAAACAATTGTATTCACTTTCAGAAACTTCTTTTCATTTTCTCTTGAAAGGAGACCTAGGCTAAATACCAAAAAATTCCTTCACTGCCTAGCATGGCTGAGTGCACTAAAATATAAAAACCTTGATTTAAGCTTTTTTGTATTCAAAGATCATAGGCAAGCATTCATTTGAAGGTTCAGTGGCATTTTGAAATGAGAACATCATATATAAAGATGTCAGCGGTGGAGCCTCCCATGGTGAGGTTGAAAGAAAAAGAAGAACAGAATGAATAGGAGAGTTTGCAGGTTCCAAGGAATTTTAACATCTCATTACTTAGATTACTCTACATGTAATTTTCCAATATTTCATATTATAAACTTTTGAATGGTATTGGTTAAAATTACTTAATGTCTGTCATCAAGTTCTTCTTGTTCATTATCTGCCTTAAATAAAACACTTTTTTAAAAATAGCTGGTTTCAGTAGGTAAGCAATTTTCTGATAATGCAAATTCTCCGACATTTCCAAAGCTTGCGATGGGGGAGAAATGGAGACACACACAGAGAGAGAAAAAACCAGGGGGTTATCCAACCCTGAATATTCTTGAGCAATCTCGTGTTCCAATACATGTCACTGATGGAGTATCAAAGGGAATAGCATTGCATTCCAAATGAACAGTCCATTTCTACAATCCCCTAGTCCTCCCTCCTTTCCACCACCTAACAGGGTTTAGCATTAGCAACCCTGGCATTATCATGAGATGCAATGCTTTGGATTGGTCTTTAATCCCGCTCATCAGTCAAATGAGCCACGTGATCAATGCATCACTGTCATAAGTTGCAGCACCCATAGATGGGTCTCCACATTTGGCCTGAGATCTATCTTGTGCGCAGTATTGATCCAGTGAAATCAAGGTCAGGGATGAGCTCACCAGTCCAACTTGTGTCATGAAATTTGTGCTTCCATCTTTCAACTCGTGCTTCTGTAGCTTGGCCAGAGAGTGGCTATAAAGACAATGTGTGTGCCGGGGGAGAAAAATATGGTTCCTTGGGTGTCTGAAATTTTAAACAATTTCTCATTGCAAGACGTGATTCATATTTTGTGACTGTCTTTAAAATGCTGAAGCTATGGTACCTGCTGCCCTTGATGACTTCAATGAAGTAGCATTTGTATGTTCTGCATTGTGTTAATCAATCAGCAAATCTCTCCCTATCCCTGCATGGCCAGCGCCATGGTAGGAAGTATTTCTGCAGAGTAAATCCAACAGAAAACAGCAAAATCTCAGAAATAAGACCTAAAAGGAATATGGTACTCTCCTAATCCCTCTGGGGGAGCAGAGCCCAGGAGTACAATGGTTCTGCAAACATGGAAGTCATTCACTGCAATCTTACGAACCAATCCCCAAGCCTTGCACTGGTGCACTGGCCCCTGCATTGGGCGAAGGGTGTTAAGGCAATGGCAGTCCATTATTGTTTATATTTTGAATTAGATATATATGGGGGCAGCAAAATCTTTTAAAGTGCTTAGAGCCTCTAAAGGTCTTAATCCAGTCCTGCCTGGATCTGCTAACATTCCATTTCATTGGATATCCATGAGTTCTGGAGATGTCAGTGATTGGATCTGGGACCTTCTGAGTACAAAAGCTGTACCACTGAGCTTTAGCTAGTGTGGAAAGGCTGCAGGGGAATCTGTTGAAATCGCCTCCCCTTCTCTTCTACTGACAGAGGCACCAGCTGGATCAAAATCCCTTCCATGAGCCACATTCAGATTTCACCCCTGTCACAGATACAGCTGGCCAGTCGCCTTTCAAGACCTAACTTCTTAGCATGCAGGCTACTCATTGAAGGAGCAAGCCGGGTAGCTGTTCATGTCCAGTTTCTGGAGAAGCTTGAAAGCTGGAGGACATGGAGTGGGGGAGGCAAGGAAGAGGGAGTGTCTTGAAATCCATTTACATTTATTTAGCATCCCTTAGACTTTGTCATGCTGGCCACATGACCCGGAAGCTGTACACCGGCTCCCTCAGCCAGGAAAGCGAGATGAGCACCGCAACCCCAGAGTCATCCACGACTGGACTTAATGGTCGGGGTCCCTTTACCTTTACCTTTAGACTGTAAAATAAAAGGAAAGGGGGGACCAGAAGAAATGACGCAATGTGAAGATAAGCAGCCAGTCTTCCTTCTCAGAAACTCCAAATAAAAAAATTACTCAACCCCAACAAACCAGATGTATCCAATTAAACTTCGAGGCAATTCAGGATATTGTTTTTCCCTTCCCTCCCCCCTCCTTTTTTGGATGTTCCTCTTTTTTGAATGTAGTTCCTAAATAGTGAGGTACCTGACTATTCACCAACACCTTTTTTCCTTTTGTTGCAGCTGGATCCAAATCTCACCTATAAATAAATGTGATGCATTGATTCAAACATATTTGTTTTAAATGTTTGCTCATCAGTATTTTGAATCACTCCGGCAGCCAGTTTTGTGTCCCCAAAGATGGATTTCTGTTCGTGTTTCTTGAACAGGGGCTCTGCACCCCAAGAGTCATGTGACCATAGAATTCCATAAGTGGCGATTCGGAAGGGACCCAAAGGGTCCTCTAGTCCACCTCCCTGTGAAGCTAGGAAAATTCATTTTGGAAAAACCATCTGTCCCTTTACTAAAAGAACTAGATCAGTTCATATTTGGATGACAGTTCATGTTCATACAAATGATCCTCAGCATATATCTATATCTATATCTATATCTATATCTATATCTATATCTATATCTATATCTATACACACATATATGCTGACATGATATATACATGGGAACATTAATTGTCAAATTTATTTCACCTAGCAAATATGATCATTAAAGGCCCAAAGATTTTAAAGAGTAAGATCCACATGTAAGAGAATGAACTAACAACAAGAAGAGCAGACTGAACTTGAAAGTGAACTAGAAATTGTTCAAAGTTCTAACCCGAAATGAACTGGTGTAATGTACTGGTTAGAGTGTAAGGCTAGGGCCTGGGAAAGACTAGGTCCCCACTTGGCCATGAAGCTTGCTGGTTGTGATGTTGGAGGTCAGTCACTGCCTGTCAGCCTAGCCTTCCTCACAGAGTTGTTGTGTCAATTGGAAGAGAACCATGTATGTGCCTTTGAGCTCCTTGGAGGAAAAGGCGGGATAGAAATGCAGCAAATAAATAATAAACTTACTTCAGGTTCATTCACCCAGCAATTATGAGAGCTACTCTCAAATGCACTTCTGAGATTTTGGAACAAATTTGGTGAACTGGCCTAGTGCCTTCGAAACACTACATGGGACACTGAAGGAAGTCTCAGATTGAGGGAAGTCTCGACAGCATTTGAATTCTTATTGAGTTGGCTATCAGTGGGGGGGGGAGAAAAGCTTTCCTGTAATCCAAAGGAAAGGTGGGGGGTGGGGGTGGATAGCTTAGATAGATGATAGATAGATAGATGATAGATAGATGATAGATAGATAGATGATAGATAGATAGATAGATAGATAGATAGATAGATAGATGATAGATGATAGATAGATAGATAGATAGATAGATAGATGATAGATGATAGATAGATGATAGATAGAGATAGATGATAGATAGATAGATAGATAGATAGATGATAGATAGATAGATAGATAGATAGATAGATAGATGATAGATATTTCCATCCATGCTACAATAAAATGGCTACTTGGATACTTGCCAATATATTTATCTACAGCACATGTCAAACACTAATGAGAATTTCTGAAGTAATCCCTGAAATTATAAGGGGGAGGGGGCACACGACACAATTATACCCATTTTGATTTTTGTTGTACATTTTGAGAATAACTGAAATGTGTCTTTTGTTTTCCCCAAACGCCGCTCATATCTTCAGTCTTTATTCTTCCCCGAGCAATAAATTAAACTTCATCTCTGTTTATTTTCAGTAACCCCCCTCTCAGTTTCCTTTGCTGTGCACGGAGGCACGGGGAGGGGGGGTGCGGGAATCTCCTGCTATATAGTTCAGGAGAGCCGTCCCTGCAGCTTTGGAACTGCACCGTTTATTTTGAAAAGATTAAGCCCATTAACTGTTTGAACTTTGCCAGTTCAAATTTAGTCTTCCTGCCAAAACCAGCTTAAATATTTTGAAACGCAGCCCTTCGCGAGACCACCTACAAGTTGGAAAGAGACATGTTTAAAAACATTACGAGGCTCAGAAACTTCCAGTATAGTTTCTTTTTTACATAGTGGCAAAAATAAGATTGGGGGAGGCAGGTTTCAAATTACAACCCCCCCCCAAAGAAAAAGTAATGTGAGGGCCACTCCCTAGGGCATTATCTGTCTCTCCCCCCCCCCATGTTGGTGTGAGACTTACCCTTTCACTCTCCTGAAGTGTGAGATGGAAGAGAAATCTCTGAGGTCTAGTGACCCATAACAGGAAGATAGGTTCTGGGACCAGGCAGACAGCACACCCAGGTTAAGGAAGGTAGGAAGAGACAGTCTCGATGCTCAGTTGTGTTTTTATATTGTAAACTGACCTGGTATCATCCAATGAAGGGCAGGATAGATGATAGATGATAGATAGATAGATAGATAGATAGATAGATAGATAGATAGATAGATGATAGATAGATAGATGATAGCTAGCTAGCTAGCTAGATATAGAGAGAGGAAGAGGGAGGGAGGGAGGGAGAGGGAGAGAGGGAGAGAGAGAGAGAGAGAGAGAGAGAGAGAGAGAGAGAGAGAGAGGTGCTCAATTGTGTTTTTATATTGTAAACTGACCTGGTATCATCTGATGAAGGGCAGGATAGATTTGATAGATGATAGATAGATAGATAGATGATGATAGATAGATGGTAGATAGATAGATGATAGATAGATAGATAGATAGATGATAGATAGATAGATAGATAGATAGATAGATAGATATAGAGAGAGGAAGAGGGAGGGAGGGAGGGAGGGAGGGAGGGAGGGAGGGAGGGAGAGAGAGAGAGAGAGAGAGAGAGAGAGAGAGAGAGAGAGAGAGAGAACCTGTTTGCCTCACTTTAAAAGGGGTATTACTGAGTTGGGGAAAGTTCAGAAAAGGACAAAATGATCAAGGGGATGGAGCAACATAGGGATGAAGAAAGGTTGCAGTGTTAGGGACTTTTTAGTTTAGAGAAAAGGCAAGTAGATACAGTTTTACAAAATTAAGCACGGTGTGGAGAAAGTAGAGAGAAATAAGTTTTAATTCCCTCTCTCACAAGACTGCAACTCATGCACATGAAATGAACTGAAGGCTGGAAGATTCAAGACAGATACAAGGAAGTCCTTCACAAAGTGCAAAGTCAAACTATGGAACTTGCACCCACAGAAGGCAGTGATAGCCATCAACTTGGGTGGCTTGAGCTGGTCTTTGACCATAATAAATTATCTATCTACCTACCTGGGTGGCTTTAAAAGAGGATCAGACAAATTCATGGAGGAGAGGGCCATGAATTGTTACTAGTAATGATGGCTATGGTCAGCCTCCACAACTGGAGGCAGCAATGCTTCTGAATACCAGTTGCCGGAAACCACAGCAAGAGAAAGTTCTCTTGTGCTCAGGTCCTGCTTGCAGTGTCCCTATATGGTTATGTGGTTGGAAACTGTGATAACAGAATGATGGACTAGATCAGCCCTCCAGATGTTTTGAGACTACAATTCCCATCATCCCTGACCACTGGTCCTGTTAGCTAGGGATGTAGTTCCAAAATGCCTGGAGGGCTGAGTTTGCCTATGCCTGGACTAGATGGGCCACTGGTTTGTTCCAGGAGGCTCTGCTTATGTTCTTATCTAAGGAACACATCCGTGATGTTGCTTTTGAGTCAACCCTCCAAATACAGAGCCAGATCCAACACATGGTGACAATATTTGTGTTTAAAATAAACAAATATTGTGCCTAAATGAAAGGAGAAACTACCCACATAGTGAAGAATTTTAAGGAGGGAAAAGAGAAGAAAATATTGGGCATGGAGGGAAGCACAGAGGGAAATATTCCAATTCATTTATAAACAATGAGGTTTGCTTTCCTGCCTCGCCAGCATAATTCCCCTTTGCTGACAAGATGCTAGTTTCAAGAATTATCAGCAATTGTCAGGATGAGTCCGTTTTATGTAAATGGAATCGTTATTATTAATTTCTGCTGGTGCTGAACGATTTATGAAGTGCTTTTGGATATAGAAACATGATTCATGAATCAGAAGGGCGGGTGGGGGGATGTTCAAAAAGATCCTGAGTTGATAAATAACATCTCTCATTCATGATTCCTGCCCATGGAGTCTTTTATCTTCAAGAAAGGAGATTGCTCAGAACAAGGAAATGATGATATGCCAACACCCCTTAAAAAAATGAAAACAAGAAAGCAAGCAAAGGACTGAAAAGGCAAAGTAAAGATGCAAAATATGTAGTCCTCCAGAATGATCCTCACCCCCCCCCCATGTCATTGGCCATGCCAGCTGGGACTGCTGGGAGCTGGAACATGGAGGGCTACATTCAATAAACATAGAGAGAGTTGGGTATGTTTAGCCTAGAGAGGAGAAGACTGAGAGTTTATAGCATAGCCAATTTTCAGATATATGAATGGTTGTCACATGGAAGGCGGAACAAGCTTCTTTTCTGCTGCTGCAAAGGGAGGGGGTGGGTCCAGATGGGTAGATCCAAATTACAAGAAAGGAGATTCTGACTAAACATCAGAAAGAACTTTTTGACAGTGGGATGGATGCTCTCGGAAGGTGGTGAACTCTCCTTCAGTGGAGATTTTTAAGCAGAGCTTGGATGGGAGATTCTGTAACTGTGATTCCTCTATCGCAGAGAGTTGGACTAGATGACCACCGGGACTCCTTCCAACTCTACAGTTCCGTTATTCTATATGATTTACCCACCTAGAGGAGCAGTTTCTACTGGGACCAGCAACAGTTCTCCATGGTCTCAGGAAGAGGTCTTCTTCCTGCTACATTGTGACATCCTTTTAACAGAAGGTGCCAGAGGCAGAGCCTGGGACCATCTGCAGACAGATCGTTACGTCTACTCTGGAGCTGTGATCCTTCCTCAAAGAATTGCTGTCATTCCATAGTGGTGACCCACAATAACATTACTATTATACCTTTAAATTACTGGCAATTTGGGTGCTATATTGTTGGTATGTTGTTGGGTTTGTAGAACAAGGAATGGCTTGAACAAAACAAGCTCCTCATTTCTCATGAAATTCAATCAAAATTCTATAGTGAAAAATACATTAGTCTTGTTCCTTCCTTCCTTCCATTCCTCTGAAGTTCAAATCCCCTCCAAGTCTATGTATTCCACAGACTGTAGTTTTCTGTCTACTGAAAGATGTAATGGCTGCTCCTTTTATGGGAAACCAAGATTTAATCCAGTAAGTCTGTACGAATCAATATCCCTGTGAAATGACACCATGTTCGAGTTATTTTATGTTATGTTGATGGTTAGCTAATTTTGTAATGGAGACATTTCTTCTGGAAGCAGACATAGTATAATTTAGTGGTAAAAACGTCAATCTTTAAGGGTTGTAGGCCTGCTTCGGAGCAGGAAGAGGGCAGATTTATTGATGGAAACGTATCTATATACTCTTTGTGGTCCTTTGACCTATAATATCCATTTTGGTTATAATTTTGTTTTGTGAAAATGACATCAACCACAATCACTAATGTAGAAATGACACTGGAATGCTTTGTTCATCTGACCTGATTTAAAAGTCTTGCTGCTGCGTCTACGGTAACAGCTTCTCAATGGAAAATAAATTAAAGCCCAGATTTTAAGCACTCTTCCCACTTCTGGCAAAGAAAGATCACAGCGAGAGGAAGAAACACATGCATTGCACAGAGCAAATCCAGATTTGCCACCAACTCAGCCAGTCACGGCTGAAGGGTATGCTTATGTGATGCACAGGAGAGCAAATTATACTTCTTCCTTTAGGTCTACACTTAAAATATCGTAGAGCATTTACCACGCTGGAAACCCTGTGCTTAACACTATCCAGGCATCGGCAATCAGCTGATTTCATTCCACACGAGCAAGGATGGGTCACCTGATGTCACTCTGATTGACAATTGAGTGATCCCACCCCCCTGTGAGACTGGGGGTCCGGTGTTCCTCTCCTTGTTTATGGGCTGGATCCAGCGTTTCGTGAGAGGAGTTCTTCTAATGTAACAGGGCTTCTCTCTGTTATAGCATCCCTCTCAGATTCACCCCCATCTCCCGCCAGAGTCTGCCATCCCAGGACTGAGCCCAGAGCTGCTACATGAATCATGACATCACTTTCATGTTTTGTTCAGAGATTTTGTACCACCTTCAGTGAAGTTACTCAGTCAAACAGTTTCACTCCAAGTATTGATCTGAACAAGGAAGATCCATGGCTCATAGCCCTTGCCAGACCCCTCTTCTTCCATGAATGTTCTTATAATCCATTATTCTTGTTACTACTATTATTGTTATTATAATATTTATTTATATGCCAGCTTTTCCCCAGACTGGGACGCAAGGTGGATTATGCAAATTAAAATGCAGATAAAATACAGAAAGCTAAAAGCATATAGGTACAATTGTATAAAAGTAATTAAACTCTAATAGAACTAAAACAACATACAAACAAATCTATTAAAATACAGATAGCAAAACCCTTTGAAAACCCTGTCCTTAAAAAACAGTCAGTTCTGCAAAGCCTGTCAGAATAAAATAGTCTTCACCTGCCAGACAAAGAGCAACAAGGAGGGAGCCAGTCTGGCTTCTGTAGGGAGGGAGTTCTAAAGTCTGGGACCAGCCACCAATAAGGCCCTCTCCTGTGTCCCCACCAAATGTGTCTGTGAGGGTGGCAGGTGGCAGGACTGAGAGAAGGACCTCCTCTGAAGATCTCAGAGCCCGGGCAGGTTCATGTAGGAGAATACAATCCTTCAGATAGCCTGGACATTAGCAGTGGTCATCACTACACCTTGTGGCAGTGAATCCTGTAAGTTCCTTAAGCATCATGGGGAGAATTACTTTTTTATTTTGCCTAGCTTGTTAAAACATTCATCGAGACGGCTGACTTTTTCTGGATGTTTGGTGAGACTTCTAAGAAACACATGTTCTTTATAGGAAAAAGAGAGTGCAAGAGAGGGGACAAGGAAATAGGAAAGAGACATGCACTGTTCATTTTCAGCCAGAGCTGCCGGTGAGCTGGCTGTATTTTTTTCTTTCTTTGAAGGAAACCTGGACACACTCGTAGATCCCCAGCACCCCCACCCTCGCAACCTGGCTCCCCTCTGCCTGCTCCTTCCCAGTTTGCCTAAAATTGCTATTTTAGCTCTGCTATTTTGCATGGCTTAATATCTCTACAGTATCTCATTCACACTGCTCGTAAAAGATCACATCACAAAAGTGCCTGGAAAATAAAATTTCATTGAAAGGGGACCCATCAAGTTTAAATGGAGGTTTATATTGCAGCATTATGAGAATAAGGCTTGCACATTTGCAACTCCCCTGGCGGAAAAGTGAAACTCAGAACAATTAAAGCCACACAGACATCCTGTCTTGAAAGGCTGCAACAAGCTTTTTAAAAAGCTGTGGTGACCTCTCTCTCTCTCTCTCTCTCTCTCTCTCTCTCTCTCTCTCTTTCTTTCTGCTGGGCCTGTTCTTCATTTAACTCTGTGTCTTTATTAGCCAACAAAATCTTGGCTGCTTCATCATGAGGATGAACCAATGAATGTGCAAGCAGTCTGGTTGTTACTTAAATCTGGAGAATGTTTCAAACTCTTCTTCCCTGTATGGTAATCCATTATTTAGGTCAGAAATGCCAATCAACATTAGGATGTTATTTATGGAGAGAAGCTCAATATGTCAGATTAGAGGGGGAGGGCACATGTCTCAGGAAACTACAAAATGGTGGTGGGTGGGAGGATAATTCAATTCAGTTTGCATCTCAGGTGAGCCTTCCAAAATTCCCAATTTCTGAACCAAAACACAGGCATCCTTCAAAATTTGCAGTCTGGCAAAGTTTGCAATGCAGTTCTCCAACCAAGTAACGTGTACAAAATGCATATACTGGAGTAAAGTGTGCATAAAAATGCACATCTTCATGAAACTATTATGCAAAAATGTACTCTATCGAAGAAAATTGGTTTACACAGAAGTGTACATTAGGAAATTTTACCTAGAACAAAATTGTATATTCAGAGAAATTCTCACTGAAATGCTGGTGAATATTCAACAGATCAAATTTGGTCCTAAACAATGAGATGAATTGGTCTGCTTTCTGATGCTATTGATACAGATAGCAGTCAAATTTTGTGGCCAGTGCACACCCCTGATGAATATAAGAAAAGCAATTAATCATTATTTTTGTATTTACCCAGGTTAGTAGGGGAGAGAAAGAAACAACTTCTGTGCATGTCAATGCACTTTGCAAAGAATTTTGAATCCCTTTGCTGGTGGCTAGGAAAGTAAACCACTGAAAGCAGCACCATTACACTGGGTTAGGAAGTCTGGAAAAATCCCACAGTTGCAACTTTTGTTTCCTTTTCAGAAGCATCCCATATGCTTTGCTGAATTCTGTCTCCTGTGCAGGAGAGAGGGGGGGCCGGGGGGGAGAGAGGAGAGATTTATCATGGAGAAATTAAAAAGGAAGAAAAAAGAAAGAGCTCAGCAATGAGAATTAACCTTGATTACTACTGCAATTTACTAATCAAAACTGGAGACCTGCTAATCAAGCCTGAATTACCAGGCACATAATTTTTTTCTTTTCTTCTTCTTAAAAAATAGGAACGTAACCAAAACTGAAGATTTGGTAAACAAGAGTCTTTATATTGTGATGGAAAGAATATGGGGCATAAGGGCACATTTATTTTAGTGTACAGCACTGGCCTGCAGTGCCTTTGAATGTATTCTGCCAGCTTCCAAAGAACTTCACTGGTTTCTGAGCTAGAGCTCTAATCTGCTTTGGGAACAATGACTCATAAAGAATGTCTTCTTTGACATGAAGCTTCGCATCATTGAGCATCTTCTCCAAGGGCCCAGGAGACTCTGCATTCTGTGATTAGGCTGATAACACAGAGAGAGTTTTTTCAGTGGTGGCACCTGAACTATGGAACCTCCTTCTCTTGAGATGTTTTTGCATGGTGTCCCCCCACCTTTCTTGTTGGCATTAGAAATCAGTCTTGTTCTCTCTTTTGTGACACTCCCCAAATGTCCCAGTTTAGGGCTGTGCCAAAAACATGTCTGCAATTTTCTCAAGGGGTTTCTTCTCTTAGAAAAAAGTGGCTACCATTTTTCGGCCTCATTCTCAAGTCATTTTGAAATTTGATTGAATTTTGACAGGTGCAGGGTTCTGGACTTCTCTTACTACTGCAAGATGGCTGGAAGTGATGTGTGTTCTTTGCTTCCTCCCTGGCTTCCCACATCTCATTTTCTGAAAAAGCCCTGTGGGGTGAGTTTTCTAATTGAAGTATGGTCATGTGGGAAGGCTACAAGGTGCAGACCACTGGTGGCATGAAAGAAAGGGTGCTTACAAACACTTCTGTCTTGCCAAACACAAGGTGTATCAGAAGTAATACAAAACACAAGTGAGTGAGAAGATTAAATATTTTATTCTAAACAGCAAGCAATATATACATACCAAGCAAGCACCTCAATCTGCCACTTGGAAGATCTCAAGAAGCAGCGAAGTGGCTCCTCAGGTAGCCTCAGGTTGTGTGGCTCTGCGTCCATCAGTCTGTGCATGAGCTTCTCTCTCACTATGCCCAAAACCATCCAATTTATAGAGAGCTAGATACATAGCCTGTGTTGCTTGCCTGACTGGCTATGTGCAGTCATACATTACTAACTACATGCAGATTGGTATCTGAAGAAGTATGCATGCACACGAAAGCCAATACCAATAACAAACTTAGTTGGTCTCTAAGGTGCTACTGGAAGGAATTTTTTTATTTTGTTTTGACTATGGCAGACCAACACGGCTACCTACCTGTAACTAGTACATGAAGCTTATTCATTAGCTACCCTCTCCCAATGCCTCACTTTCTCCAAACAATGTCCAGCATCAAAGAAGGTACCCAGCACTATTGCTTCTTTCCAACAGATTAAGATATTAAAGGCTGTTCTCAGGCATCAAAGAGCTTAACAAGAGATAAGGATGGGGAAGGAACAGGAGGCAGGAAGAGGGCAACAGAGTCAGATCACTAACTCTTCGAAATACAAATATCTCCCGGATAGATTGCCCATACAACCTCTTGGCTACCTGAAAGTAAGATAAACACTACTGCATAAACTGTCATGCATCCACAGAAGTCTAGTGTCTTAGTCAAGGGAAGTAATAGCACTACTCTACAGTATTCTGTTTTGGTAAGACCTCGGCTAGAGACCTCTGTCCAGTTCTGGGCACCACAATTTAAGAAAGATGTTGACAAGCTGGAACATATTCAGAGGAAAATGCTCAAGACGATTAAGGGTCTGGCAACCAAGCCTTATGAGGAAAGGTTGTAGGAGCTGGGTATGCTTATCCTGGAGAAGAGAAGACTGGGAGGGGATATGAGAGCCATCTTAAAATTCATAAAGACTTGTCACATGGAAGATAGAGCAAGGTTGTTTTCTGCTGCTCCAGAGGGGAAGACCCAAACCAATGGTTTCAACAGACAAGGAAGGAGATTCTGACTAAGCATTAGGAAGAACTTTCTGCTGGTAAGAGCTATCAGACAGTGGAACAGATGGCTATGGAAGGTGGTGGACTCTCCTTCATTGGAGGTTTTTAAGCAGATGGCCATCTGCCTAAGATTCTTTAACTGTGATTCCTGCATTGCAAGGAACTGGGCTAGATGGCTCTTGGGATCCCTTCCAACTCTACAATTCTGTGATTCTATGACACACACCTAGCAGTTCGAAAGCACACCAAAAAGTGCAAGTAGATAAATAGGTACCGCTCTGGCTGGAAGGTAAACGATGTTTCCGTGCACTGATCTGTTTTCGGTGTTCCGTTGCACCAGAAGCGGCTTAGTCATGCTGGCCACATGACCTGGAAAAAAACCGTCTGTGAACAAACGCTTGCTCCCTCGGCCTGTAAAGCGAGATGAGCGCAGCAAACCCAGTCATCTGTGACTGGACTTAACTGTCAGGGGTCCTTTTCCTTTACCTTTAGGACACATACACAAAACCCTCCATGTACCTATAAGACTTTCAGCATTTTCTCTCTCTTCCTTTTCCCCATGCAAACTTCTCTCCTTGATTGGTTGGTTGGTTGGTTGGTTGATGACTGTTTATTGTTGTTTTTTACATGCAGGAAATTTTTTTGGGAACAACACTAGTTCCAGCACAGTTCTCAACTCAGAAATGCATATCGAAATGTTTTAGAAAATGCATATTTGTGATGGGGAAATACATTTGGGAATGTACATTTTGAGGAAAAATATATTTAAAATGCACATAAATGAGGTGGGTTTTTTTGGTGCTGATATCATTGAATTCTGGGTTGATGTGGGAAGAGGATGCAATTGACTTATGAGTGAATAAATATCACAGTGACAGACAAGAAACAGACTGATACATCCATCCCTTTATTTTCTAAATATAAATTCAGAGAGAGTTTTATATATATTGTGCATTTAGGACTGCCATACATCCAGGATTTCAAAGGCAGAATTGATGTCGGGGGGGGGAGGAAAGGTAGTGCTTTGTCCTGGATCTTAGGCAAAGCTCAGCAGTATTGGGGTCTTCCAACAGCTCAACAACCTTCAGAGTGCCCTGGTTTTTATTTTTGAAAAGGCAACCCCAATACATTAGAACAAAGCAAAATTCAGAAGTGTTGGTTGAAGGAATGCATCTGTGAAAATAACCCTGGCAAACACCAAGAGAATGGTTGTTGTTTTTTGTCCAGATGTAGTGGAAAGTCACAAGTTATTATAAAAAGATACAGGAAGAATAGAAACAAGGTCCTAGAAATGTGTGACTAAGTCAAGAAGGAAGGAAGTGTCCAGAGGCAGGGGGAGGTTATGAAGCGAGGTAGACAGGAGGGGGAAGCTTTTAAGAAAGTGAATTTTATTTGTGTGTCATTTCCTATGTTTTATTGCCTCTCTCTGGCAAACATCCCACACTTCCATAACCCATGCAGCCGAGATGGCAACCGTTTATGACTGAATATGGTTGATGCAACTTTTGTCCGGTTCCCTTCCTATATCTCCTGCCAGCAAGAATATAATGCCTGCTATTTTTTGGTTCAGACCAGAGTTCTGTCTGATCTGCCATTTTGTTTCTAGCAGAAGCCAATCTGATGTTCATAGATAGTCTCTGAGCTACAGTAACAGAATCTGGAACTCAGAGGTTATTTCATGAGGGAGGCGATTCTATAAAATCTGTGATAAGCAGGTACATTTTGTTTGTTTGATTCATTCATTCATTCATTCATTCATTCATTCATTCATTCATTCATATGGCACTTAGACAGGCCTAAATCAGCTCATGAAATAATTATTAAAGGCAGTAAAGCAGAATGTTGTCCGAAAAGGGAGGATGATCTTGAGTGTGTACAGATTTCAAATATTCGCAACCTGTTCTTTTGGGGCCTTGGACCAAATTTGATTTACTTTGTGTTATTCAAATATTCAGAGCCAAATGTATGCTCCCATCAACCCTCCTTCACTATCCTGTAGTCTTAAATGGGTGAATTTGGGATGCCTCAGATTACTTCTGCAAGTCAGGATTCTCCATCTTTCTCTGGCTTGTGTGCAGCCATTGATGTAATTTTTAAAATGTCTTCATATTTAATTTAAGAGAGAGAGAGAGAGAGAGAGAGAGAGAGAGAGAGAGAGAGAGAGAGGTGTTAAATTGGGGGGGGGAGAGATAAGGATGTTATGCTAAGAAAGAGAGTGGAGAGCTTTCTGCAGTTCCCTACAGTAATATGTAAAGCATATTTGCATACAGTATGCTGCACTGGCAGGAGGGTGAGTTTAAATTTTGTGCAATGGAGGAATCTAGAATTACAGAGTTATAGAGTTGGAAGGGACACCAAGGACCACCTAGTTGAACCTCCAGCAATGCAGGAATCAAGCTGAAGAATTCCTGACGCATGGCCACCTGACTTCTGTTTAAAAACCTTTGATTAAGGTGAGTCCACCACTTTCCAAGGGAGCCCCTTGCGCTGTTGAACAGCTCTTACCCTCAGAAGTTCTTTCCAATGTTGAGTAAGAATTTCCTTTACTGCCATTTTAAACCATTGGTTTGGGTCATCTCCTCTGGAGCAGCAGAAAATAAGCTTACCCCATCTTCCATGTACAGCCTTACTGATATTTGAAGATGACTCTCATATCACCTCTCAGTCTTCTCTTCACCTGGCTGAACATACCCAACACGCTTCAATGTTCCTTAGAATATCTCCAGACCCTTTGTCTAATGCAGCTCTTTTGTCAGAGGGAGCTTGTAATGTGACAAACTGTGCAAGCTGTTGTGCAACGAAGCCCCCAGCAACCTGCTTATGCATTCACTTACCCAGCAATGTTCTGCTGGAGGAAAATATTTCAGCAGCAGAACAAGTATACTGCTGTGGTACAATTGCACTACACTGGATACAAACCTAATGTTTGGTTGCCACCTGCACCAGATTCTCCAGGATCATATGTCTGTAATGACTCAGTGTTTTGCATAAAGCATTTTCACCTTAACCCAGTGTCCAGGGTTTTGTATATCATTGGGGGCATCTAATGGAGTTTACAGAGTGGGCACCTTCAGGTGTTTGCCTGAACACATGAACCATCTATCCACAAATGGGAAGCAGGAACTAACACACAAGTCCTGCCCAAGTAGAACCTTCTACAGTAGTCAAGCTCTCCACATGATTGGGGACCTTGATGAAGCAGGATGTCCAGTCATGCAAGGTGTTCTGTTTGCATTCAAACAGGTATGGGTAGTAGCTCCTTGTGGACCTTCCCCACTGCATGGGGAAGGTAACCGAGGGAAGAAGGAGACATGCACTAGGATGCTGGGAGCACACCCTTCTCCCCATTCACATGAAACATGTGTAACTGTGATGGGGATAGTGCTTCTTTAAGCATCAGAGAACCCAAGCAATCAAAGCGTGGCTACATAGAACAAGAGATCCCTACAGTATATTTAGAAGCTAGGCTACTGATCACACAGGGCTGCACTAAGTTAAAGACAGTTAGCAGTACAGACATACCTTGGAAATTGAATGAAATCTGTTCCAGAAGTCCATTTGACTTCCAAAACTTTCAGATACCAAAGCCCAGCTTCTGATTAGCTGCAGGAAGCTCTTGCAGCCAATCGGAAGCCACGGAAGCCTCGCCGGACATTCGGGTTCCAAAGAACATTTGCAAACTGGAACACTCACTTCTGGGCTTGTGGCATTCGGGAGCCAAAATGTCTGAGTACCAAGGCATTCGGGATCCAAGGTACAATTGCACAGTGGTACCTTGGTGTACGAACTTAATCCATTCCAGAAGTACGTTCTTAAACCAAATCATTCTTAAACCAAGGCATGCTTTCCCGTAGCAGTGGGGGACTCAATTTACACTCAACAGGAAGTGGAACATGTTCTGCTTCCAAGGCAAGGTTTGCTTCACAAACCAAAACACCTACTTCCGGGCTTGCAGCGTTCTTAATCCAAGTTGTTCATAAACTAAGCTGTTCTTAAACCGAGGTACCACTGTATACTCATTCCACTGGAGAGATTCATTGGGCCAGCGGGGTGTTGCTGAGTGAGAGAATGCACAAGCAGGTTGCCAGCAACTTGGTTGCACAATAGATTGCTCAGTCTGCTGTGCAACAAATTTATGCTAGTTGCAACTGTTGCATTGGATTCCTCTGTTGTGCAACATTGAAACTCACCCATGCACTGGTCCAAGGGCTGTTACATACTAGCAATGAGAATCCAAATCATTTCATAATCTGTCCTCAGGTAAGGATTGGATGAACCCAATTGCAAAAAGATGTTAGCACAAATGTGTGTGGCGTTCCCCCACCCCTGGATCCAAATCAAGCAATTACCCAGTCCTTGAGTATGGAAGGTAGAACCTACTCATTGCTCCTCCATTTGGTCATTCCATTCTGTCTATTGTCCCATTTCAGGGATGCAACTGTCAACAGATGAGGAAATGGGAAATCAGTATCTCTCTGCACTCCGCTCTTGTTTTCATAGAGGGCTTTTGTTATTAGTCTTGCATGTTAAGGGGGGGGGGGAGAGAGAGAACAAAAAAACAAAGTTGAATAAGAATGTAAAGAAGATTTGATTTGAGAGGCAAACTGACAACGAAAGAAGATTTCGACTGGGGGTCTGTTTCTATTTATTCAACAATTGAGATCCATGGCAAGCACTTTTTTAAAAGGAAAAGAAAAGAAAGCACAACATGCAATGGTTTTTATTGAGTTGTACAGAAGAACAGAAAGCCTCTAACAAATAACAAAAACATTTCACAAATCAATTTTATTGAAAATATATTAGGTTTCTGTAAAAACTGTAAGATCAGGAAAAGAGGGGAGAAATGCTCAGGAAGGGAGGCAGCACACAAAGATTTACTTCAGAGTACTACAAAATATTGAACTAAAAATAACATTAAAGATGAAATTTGCAATGAATCTCAAGCTGCTATATTCCCCACGGCTGGGTCTGCCAAAGGCTCTGCTGGCTTCCTCTGTTCTTTCCTGTCTTTATTTAAATATTTTATACAGTTGTCTATGTTCATGTGTAGCGCGAACTGTCATTTATATTTCAAGTCCACTCTAAAATGGATCTTAGGCTGCATCAAGCTGTGCGCGGCGGTTGAGGCAGTTGAACCAGGGAGGGACGTTGAAGTGGTAAGGACAAATGAAGAATGATACTTAATGTGGTTTTTGTGTACTTATAGTTTGCTGTCATGTCTTCCGCCTTGAGACTGATTTGTAATTTTATGGCTTTTGTGACATTATGATAAGATGGGATGTGAGTAAGGTTTCCATTTAGCAAACCCGTTGATGCATTTTTCGAGACAGAGTGGTTTGACGGCCGGGAAATTCTGGGAGGCTGACCTTGGGGCTTCGCGACGAACAAAACAACACCAACATCAACATCCTTGTTTGATGTACAACTCTCGAAAAGGACTGCACGTTATATAAGCGACCTGAACACCCAATCTGGGGACAAGATTCGGGCATTATGTTGACTCTCTCCCCCCCCCCCGCAAGTCCCTGTGTCTCGTGGAATGAGTGTTGGTTTTCAGCATGTCACCAAAGAGCTTCCTAGTACAGAACTGAACTTTGTACTCTGCTTTCAAGATAACTTTGGTCTTTTTTCTTAAGAGGGCAGAGTGCTCTTTCCTTTCCTTGACATGTTCAGCGGTGGCTGCAGCTACTGAACCAGCATGAAAGAGGCAGAAACTTAACAATGGTTAGCCCTGTTAAGACATGATTGTTGTTGTTTAGTCATTTAGTCGTGTCCGACCCTTCGTGACCCCATGGACCAGAGCACGCCAGGCACTCCTGTCTTCCACTGCCTCCCGCAGTTTGGTCAAACTCATGTTCCTAGCTTCGAGAACACTGCCCAACCATCTCTTCCTCTGTCATCCCCTTCTCCTTGTGCCCTCCATCTTTCCCAGCATCAGGGTCTTTTCCAGGGAGTCTTCTCTTCTCATGAGGTGGCCAAAGTATTGGAGCCTCAGCTTCAGGATCTGTCCTTCCAGTGAGCACTCAGGGCTGATTTCCTTCAGAATGGAGTGGTTTGATCTTCTTGCAGTCCATGGGACTCTCAAGAGTCTCCTCCAGCACCATAATTCAAAAGCATCAATTCTTCGGCGATCAGCCTTCTTTATGGTCCAGCTCTCACATTTGATACATAGAAGTAAAAACCAATGTATGGGAGGCAGGATCAGACCTGCTATTATAAGAGCCCTGCTGGATCAGGCCAATGGCCCGTCCTGCTCTCCCAGAAATCATCAAGCAGGACCTGAATGCAAGAACAGCACTCTCCCTTCCTGTGGTTTCCAGCAACTGGTATTTAGAGAAAGAAAAGCACTTCAAGCATGCTTTAAAGGCATAGTGTTCAGATAGCTTTCATAGCCCACAGGTTGGGTCTTTCTGCATCACACCCAACAAGAAGAAATGCATCAGTTTAAAAAGTGGAAACGAGGGCACAAATTTCCATAACATTAGCATATGATAATTTATATCTGTAGGTGCGAATCTTACAATAATTTTAAAATGATTGCTATATTCTAAAATAGATATAGAATGTATCTTAGGAGCCAGTATTAGGAGCCAGTGTAGTGTAGTGGTTAAGAGCGGTAGACTCGTAATCTGGGGAACCGGGTTCGCGTCTCCGCTCCTCCACATGCAGCTGCTGGGTGACCTTGGGCCAGTCACACTTCTCTGAAGTCTCTCAGCCTCACTCACCTCACAGAGTGTTTGTTGTGGGGGGAGGAAGGGAAAGGAGAATGTTAGCCGCTTTGAGACTCCTTTGGGTAGTGATAAAGTGGGATATCAAATCCAAACTCTTCTATCTCACTACTGTTGGGAAGATTGTGATCAGGTGGCCTGCGATCAGTGTACATGGTTCCCCACTCCTAATTTAATCCCCACAACAACCCTTTGAGGTTGGTTGTGCTGATGGCTAAGGGCTCACCCAGACTTCCTTTTGTGCTGCATTTCTAGGCAGAATTCTATGTTTAAAGATCCATGCCTGAACACTTCCCCGTGCCCCACCCCCGGTGCTTTCCCCATGGAAAAACATGAATTGCCATTTGTTCTGATACGGGGGGGGGGGGGGAGCACTCAGAAATGAAGCTTTAAAGCATGGATAGGCAAACTAAGGCCTGGGGGCCAGATCCGGCCCAATCTCCTTCTAAATCCAGCCCACGGATGGTCTGGGAATCAGTGTGTTTTTACATGAGTAGAATGTGTACCTTTATTTAAAATGCATCTCTGGGTTATTTGTGGGGCACAGGAATTCATCTATTTTTTCTTCTTCAAAATATAGTCTGACACCCCACAAGGTCTGAGGGACAGTGGACCGTCCCCCTGCTGAAAAAGTTTGCTGACCCCTGCTTTAAAGCATGGGCCTATGCCTCAAAAGTGTGGGACAAAAGATAAGTGTGGACGAGCCCTAAGTGACTGGTGCAAGATCACCCAGTGAGCTTTATTTCGTGGCAGTGCAGGTGGATTTGAACCCTGGTCTCTCCCATGTTCTAGTCTGCCACTCTAACCACTACACCGCCACTGCCACTCAAATCAACATACTGCTGATTATAGGTTATAAATGGCCTTGATGACTCATGGTGCATGGTCTACAGCCCAGCAATCCTAGAGTGGGATAGCAGTGGATGTTTTCCAGGAATTAGGAGGTCACAGCTGGTGGAAACCTCAGCTGATAAGGTGGCTGTCCTGGTTATAGGGACAGAGGGGCGGGGTGTTTCGGGGGAAATTGCAGAACAGGACAAAGGCCCAGTTGGATCAACTTGTTGCATTGGACCTGCCAGAATAGCTAAATTGAAACTGGTACATCCCAATCAAGAGTTTACTCACATCAGTGAAAGCAAAGGTCTTAAATAAAGTCTGATTCTGCCTAACTGCATCTGTGTATGTTTATTCTGTTCCACCTCCCATCATTTACTCTGTTGTTTCCCCCAGTGTTGACATTTAGATTTGTTAACTCCCCAGGTCAGGGTCCTTTCCTTCCTTCCCTTTTTCTTCTGCTGCTCATGTTACTCTATAAATCACTATGCACACTGATGGTAATATAATTTAAGTTTATTCTGGATCACCTTCTTTCAGTTACAGAGAATACATTTTGCAATCTTCCATCCCCTACATATACACTCAACTTAAAATACTTATCACTCCCATTTGCGGAGGTAGGCTCAGTTAAACTTGGGGAGGTTCAAAGATGTTTTATTCGAGGTTAGTGCCCCAGTCTGCAGATTTAGGGGTTTTTTGGTGTTCATACAAGCACATGTATACAGCAATTAATTTAAAACAACAACAACATAAGTATACAGGTATGTGTGTGTGTATGTATTCCCACACCCACACCCAATAAAAACCGCATGGAAATTAAAATCACAGATCATCAGCTATTATAGCAGATGTTTCCTTAATTGTCCGCATAAACTTGGCAGCATAGGAAAGTTTTCAGCAAGCATTGAAAGCTTAAAATGGATTTTTCTTGGAAGAGCATTCCACAGGCCTGGGCTGATAACACTAAAGGTTCAGGTCTACGTTGATGTCAAATCAGTCTTACCAACTCAGAGAGGCAGGTGATGGGGAAGATCAACAATTATCTTGCAGATAACCCCAGTGACTGAGCTGGGATATAAGGACTCAGGCAATACCTAAGATACCCTGGACCTAAGAGGGCAAGGAGTGGCCACAAGATGTTGGGCAAGGCAGTTGTACACGTTGTGTGGCCAGCCCAGGGTCCCCCAAAGTTAGCCTGTCAACAACATCACTAGTGTTAAAGTCAGACCAGATAACCTGGTCATCTTCTGTATTTGGAATGTGCCATCATGCTTTTCAAATCAGGCAGCAAATGCTAAGCCCCGGTATTATTTTGTGGCAAAATAGAGCACCAAGTTTTTGTCACAGCCCAAATCTAGGGTCAGCGGCTGCTCAGCCCCCCATGTTTTTATTCTCCGATCCTCTGTTATGGATGTTGCTGTGCTAATTGCCCCCTCCCTTGCTTGTCCCCATTAAGGAAAGGAAGGAAGGAAGGCCAGATTGAGAAGCCTCACACTGGTTAATTCCATCCCAAGAACCTGATGACAGGAGAACTAGAACCCTTTTGAGCAGCTCATCACATGAACTTGCCGGTTCACGTGAACATTGTTGTTGCTATTATTATTAATTAATTAAATTTCTATACTGCCCTTCATTCAGGTATCACAGGGCAGTTTACAATATATAAACACACAAATGTATACCATAGTAGCAAACAAAAACAATACACCACCTCCACCCTCCCGTTTAAAAGACCACAGGTCATTGAATTAGCCCAAGTCCTGGAAGAAGAGGAATGTTTTTGCCTGCCACCTAAAGATAATTAACGAAGGCAACAGGTGAGCCTCCCTGGGGAGAGCATTCCACAAATGGGGAGCCACCCCTCCAGAGAAAAAGCACCTGCTTGTGTAGCTACCCTCCAGACCTCTCATGGAGGAGGCACACAAAGAAGAGTTTCAGATGACGACCACAGGGTCTGGGTCAGTTCATATGTGGAGAGGCAGCTCTTGAGGTATTGCGACCCTTGAGGTATTGCAGATACAGTGGTACCTCAGGTTAAGTACTTAATTCGTTCCGGAGGTCCGTTCTTAACCTGGAACTGTTCTTAACCTGAAGCACCACTTTAGCTAATGGGGCCTCCTGCTGCCGCCGGAGCACAATTTCTGTTCTCATCCTGAAGCTAAGTTCTTAACCTGAAGCACGATTTCTGGGTTAGCGGAGTCTGTAACCTGAAGCGTATGCAACCTGAGGTACCACTGTACATTGTTGTTTCTGACGACATCAATCCTTTGGTAGCATGATGAGCAAATGGATCATTGCAAGGCATTGTCTGAAAGAGGATCTATCCACTCAAATCAGCAAGCGATAGACAAATGAGGTCTCATATGAGGCACCACAAAGGAAATAATAGTTTACATGCTTTAATACATTCCTGCTAGATTAACCCCCAGTGGGATGTTCTCCCTCTGGTCACATCCTTTTGTTCCTCTAATCTCTTTTGTATTTGTTCACTGACCCTGAGCGTGTATTTGACTTGTGACCCTGTTTTAGTTAATAAAATACAGGCCATCTGACTGACATTCACACCAATGCACTCCAAGGAGACGGCTCTCTCATAAGGAATGTTGGAGAGGGGCGTGGTGTGGCATGGTGAGTGCATGGGGTCTCCAGTCCTCAGCCATCATGTCCAAACAAAAAACCAAAACAAAAGCCACAATCAATTTTAATAACATGGAATAAGAGAGACTCACTAAATGCATGAATCTCTATCAGCTGAACAGTCAATATGATTTAGCAATCGCACAGGGATAATTATCATCAAGACTCACTGGGGATTTTGACCGGGTGATCCAGGAATGCCCTAGAAATGGAAAACTAGATGTTTTCCACTCAGATGATTTTCAATACTAATGGATGGCCATGCCAAGCCAAAAACCTCCACTGATACTTCCTGGTGACTTCAGGAGCTGGAGGCTTTAATGGAGATTTTAACATGTAGACATGAAAATTGGGTTCTAAGTAGATGCCTCCATGGTTAATGTTGTGGAATGACTGAGGCACACTGCTTTCAATCATATATGTGCATCCTTGATTTGGGCTGTGTATTTCAGATGATTTCCCCCTCCCCAAAATAAACAATTTGCCTGTGCTATTCACTCAAGGGAAGCTGCTATTTTAATTAAATACCCTCATGATATTATTGCTGAGATAGCTGTAATAATTTTAATTGGTTAATTAATTGACGTGCTAATTGGCTAGTTCATCTAGTTAATCAACTGGGGTCTTTTTTTTTAATCAACTTTTGAAACTTCAGCTGTTTGACGATACTTATCTCAGTGGGATACGTAGAGGCTTCAGATAAATGTAATTAAAAGATACGTTGCAAAGTTCTGCTTTTTGCGAAAAGGGAACAGATAGTGATAGCTCATCCAGCTCCAAATATCTTTCTAGCAATTTGGAAGCCACAGAACTTTCCCACCCACTCCTCTTGCTTCCTGAACACAGCTGCAGGCTGTAGAACAGATCTGGGCAGGATTCCATAGGAAGTCTTATCCCTTTCACCTCTTATCAGCCCAAAGCAATGCATACAGGCCACAATGCAGGGCACTTACACCCAACAGGCATTCCCCATGCTTACTTGTTTATTTAATATATTTATCCCACCTTTCTTCCAATTTTGGAGAAGCAGGTCTATACCTCCCCCTTCTTTTCCAGCTCCCCCCTGGTTCCCAGCCGTCCTGTTGGCACGATCCACCGAAGTTCACTGTTGGAAGAAGTGGTTTTTATCATTGCATCAGTTGCACGTTATATTCTGTTTGAAATGTTAGTCTTTCACAGTCTTAGCGGCAAAGGGCGGAAAAGGCAGGCTAGAATAGACTTAAGTAAATACAATAAATAAATGCATCATGTTACAGGAGCTGCTGGAGATAAATTTGCAGAGTTATACCTTAGCAGAGTCAACTAATTTTCATTGTGCTCATACAGGGAAATTATACTAAATCCTTACATTGGGCTGGCAGATCGTAGCTCTAGCTTACGGCAAAATGCTAATATTTCCATTGAGCAGGGCTTGGGTAAATCTGAGCCAGAATCCACAGAACTGTTTTAGTGGCACCCGAGCATTTGGCAGTTTTTCTTTTCTTTTCTTTAAGCAACTGGACCACTAGGGCATGTCAGTACTATCAGGGTTAAAACATTGTTTTTAAAAATAGAGTTGACATGCGGTTATGGGAGGAGGGAGGAATCTGTTTGCAAAAAGCAAGACCAACCCTGTCTCCTCCCCCTTAAGCATGCAGACCTAGTTGTTGAAGATGGCTGCTTCAATTCATACGCTCACTAATGGCCCATAGTAAAATAGCCTAGAATCTTAGATGTTTAGAGTTGGGATGGATCTGAGAAGGCATCTAGCCTAACGCCATCATACATCCAGGATCAGCAGTGGAAACAGCAGTGACACCATCCCTGTCAGATAGTCCATCCAGCCTCTGCTCAAAAACCTCCAGTGAAGGAGAGCCCATCACCTCCAGGGAAAGAATGAGAATCCTTGACAATTTTGGCTTCTCCCAGTTTCTCATTTTTCCTTCCTTAAATTAAGTTCTCCACATTTCTTTTTATTTTTAAAGTCCTCATCAGCGTTTTAGTGTGAATTTCTCCTAACATACACTAATAATAATAATAATAATAATAATAATAATAATAATAATAATTTACTTCCACCCCACCCATCTGACTGGGTTGGCACAGCCACTCTGGGCAGCTTCCAACAGAATATAAAATAACACAACAAAGCATCAAACATTAAAATTTTCCTGAAGGGTTGCCTTCAGATGTCTACAGAAAGTCGTATAATTGTTTATCTCTTTGACCTCACCTGTTCTGCACATAGATGTTGTTGGACTCCAACTCCCATCAGCCCCAGCCAGTATGGCCAGTGGTCAGGGATGATGGGAGTTGTAGTCCACAGCATCTGGAGGGCCACAGGTCCCTCAGGCATCTCCTAAGTTGACTGTAAGTTAGCTGGTTTGGACTGAGGTCCATAAGTGACTCACAACCACATTCATATGCTTAGTTGATTGGAAATAAGCACCTTATGATTAGCAAGAAATGTTTTGTTGTTAATTGGCCACAATTTGTGCCTTGGTGACTGTTAGACAAGACTACTGCAATGCACACTACTTGGAGCCTGCTCTGAAGGCAGTTCAGAAACTTTAGCTGGCCATCTATTGAGAGGTATGGATTGATCATCTGATACAAGGATGGGGAAAGGCCATAGCTCAGTGATAAGAGCATCCCAAGTTTAACCCCCAATGGCATCTCTGGGTAGCCTTGGGAGAGACTCCAGTCTCAAACCCTGGAGAGATGCTACCAGTCAGTGTAGATAACACTGGTCTAGATCAGGGGTCAGCAACCTTTTTCAGCCATGGGCCGGTCCACCATCCCTCAAACCATGTGGTGGGCTGGACTATATTTTTTTTTTTTGGGGGGGGACAAATTCCTATGCCCCACAAATAACCAAGAGATGTATTTTTTTTAAAGCACACATTCTACTCACGTAAAAACACCAGACAGGCCCAACAAATAACCAGAGATGCATTTTAAATAAAAGGACACATTCTTCTCATGTAAAAACAGGCTGATTCCCAGACCATCTGTGGTCCAGATTGAGAAGGTGATTGGGCCGGATCTGGCCCCCGTGTCTTAGTTTGCCTAATGTACTAAGCATAGAATCATAGAGTTGGAAGAGACTACAAGGGCCATCGAGTCCAACCCCCTGCCAAGCAGGAAACACCATCAGAGCAGAAGGCAGTCTCCTGTGTAATCCAATATAAGACTACCCCGGGGTTAACCAGCCAAGCTGCTGTGGTGTTTTGAAGTGCAGTAAGACCTGGACCAGCAGTTGGTACTTTCAGGAGTCTGTGGAAGAGACTTACTCTAAGAGCCAGTATGGTGTAGTGGTTAAGAGCGGTAGTCACGTAATCTGGGTAACCGGGTTCGTGTCTCCACTCCTCCACATGCAGCTGCTGGGTGACCTTGGGCCAGTCACACTTCTGTGAAGTCTCTCAGCCCCACTCACCTCACAGAGTGTTTGTTGTGGGGGAGGAAGGGAAAGGAGAATGTTAGCCGCTTTGAGACTCCTGAAGGGGAGTGAAAGGCGGGATATCAAATCCAAACTCTTCTTAAGTGCCCTTCCCAACATTTCTATTTTGCTGCTGGGATCCTTCTCTGGAGGAGAGATTTGGGAGCCAGCTGTGTGTCACCTAACCTTCCCCTCTGAACTGTATTTAAGCCAGGCTCCCTGGAGGGCAGCAAGACCAGTACCAGAAACTTTATTGGAAATTAACCCTTGTTTGGCTCTGTATTTATGTACTTAAGCTTTTGTTTGTTTGTTTGTTTGTTTGTTTTCCCATTTTTGTCATGTGTGAATTTACTGATGCGTTCGGTAGTTCATATATTTGTATTTCCAATGTTCCATACTTTGAGGTTTAGAATGTTTGCTGTGAGCCAGTTTGGGCACAACTCATTGTGGAAAAGTGGCATATAAGTAAACTCAATCAGTCCATCAGCCCCAGATGGACCATACCTGCATAGCACATGATTGCTGGGCATGGAGGAAGGATGAATAGATATAAATACATGCCTACAGGAGACTCAACGATGTGGAATTATCTGATGCATTTCTTTGTGGTGGGGAAAAGGAGGGGGTGAGGAGGGAGCTTAGCAGCAGTCAACTTTAAATTTGCATATGTTTGTTCTTCCCAGCGAAATCAATCTCTTTGAAGGATGCAAGCAAACTTTGGAGAAAGAAAATATTATTAATGCTGTAAGAGAACACAGAAAGAAGTCTTTAGTAAACATTTATTTTCCAGTGGAGATCATCATTTTTGACAAGTGCTTATTTTCATTATATATATATATATATATATATATATATATATTTCTTGAACTGCTTTGAACATCAAAAAAAAATTGGGCTCAGTAAAACTGTGTATGCAGAATGTTAGCTAAAGTGGTGTACACACAATTAATAGCAATGCACTGGGTTCTTTTCTCTTTTTAATTGCATCTTCAAATATTGCACAAAAAGCCCTCTGAAGTTGGCTATTTCAGATCTGATTTTTCAGACCACGTTTCCCCCCCATCAAAACACAAATCTGGACACATCGTCCATGAAAGTTCTCCTGGAAAACTCTGCTTGGTTATATAGATGTTTTCATTCCCCCCTCCCCCAGGACCTGCAGGTGTTTCCAACTTAGGAGCTCATGAACCATAAGAAGAATCCTGCTCATTCAGGCCAGTGCCCCACGCAGTCCACCACTCTCTACTCACAGTGCCCAATTAGATGCCACCCCCCATGGGAAGCCTGCTTGCAGGACCTCACTCTGCCCCATTGCTCAATCAAATTTCACTTTAGGGGAATTTGACAGCTGATCGAAATTGCATCCCTAAGCCTGAATTTGTGCAGGCCTAAGCATGACGATTCAGAAGTCAGCTCCTCCGAGCTCCATGAGGCTTGCTTCCAAATAAAAATGCAAAAGAAAGAAAAAGATTTTCACTCATAATTCTTCAAACCACTTATTCCATTTTCTACTGGCATTCCTTGGTCGAATTGCTTGATTTACACTTGTTGGTTGTTTTGTTATTATTGTTCTGGTTTTGTTTGTTTTACTTTGACGTATGGATTATTAGGGGATGATTAGCTGCTTGTGCTTAAAATGGTGCCCCTTCAGAGTTTGTGCGGCCCCACAAACCTCTGTGTGTGACAGAGCTCCTCAGACATGTCTGCTCTAGTCACTGTTAGAGTCCGACAGTGGCTGTTTGCGGAAACGCCTCCAACAAAGAAGTTCCTTAACGGAAACACGTCTCCTGGACTCACGACGTGACAGCTTCCGACGAAGCATGGGTCTCCCTGCAATTGCTTCTGACACCTCCCCACTATTTTCACTGGACGTGTCTCTCACCCCTTTCTCCCCCCTGCTTCCTGCCTGCGCTGCTGCATCTCTCTCAGTATCCCTGAGATCCTCCTCCAGAGACCCCGCGCTCCCCCTGCTGGTCCCTGCTTTGGCTGTTGAGTCTCTCCCAGTCTCTGGGAGCCCTATCACCTCCTTTCCCTCTGAGGTCAGTTCCCTGACATCCACCTCCCCTCCAGGGCCCCCTTCCCCCCCGCCCCCTCCCTCTCCTCTGGGCGGTGAGGAGCTGAAACCCCGAAACGAATCCTCTTCATCTTCCGACGTCTCGAACATCTCCCTCCATCGGTCTTTGTTCCGACTCGCTGAATCCTCCTCCACCTCGGAATCAGAGAACCCCTCCAACTCCTCTTCTTCGTCTGTGGTGGCGAAGTATTCCCTCCGGAACCTCGCCACTGGCTGGGGTTTTCGAGGGAATCTCTGATGAAAAGTTTCAATTAGAACCTCGTCATCTACATCCTCTGCCCTGACCCAGGTGTTTTCCGACTCCGGTTCCCCTTCCCACATTACCAAATACTCTACTTGCTCTCCTTTCCACCTGGAATCTAGGATCTCCGCTGCATGGTAGCTGTGTTCTTTTTCCTCCATCGCTGGTCCCCTATTGACCCTCCCCTCTCTGTCCCCTATATACGGTGACAGCAACGATCTGTGGAACACTGGGTGCAACTTCATGTGGTTCGGTAACCGGAGTCTGAAAGCCACTGGGTTGACCTGTTGCGTGACTTCAAATGGGCCCAGTCTTTTGGGTCTTAACTTCTTACAACCTCCTTTAAATGGTAACCCTTGGGTGGACAGCCACACCTGGTCTCCCACCCTAAGGCTTTCCCCTTCCCTTCTGGTTTTGTCTGCCTGCCTCTTATATTCCTCCTTCGCCCGGTTTAAATTAAGTTGGAGTTGGCGATGGATCGCTTCCATTTCTTCAACGAACTGTTCTGCTGCTGGAACGCTCCAGTTCTCCCCCTCCCCCCCTGGGAAGGCTCGGGGATGACACCCGTGATTGGCCAAAAAAGGGCTCATTCCCGTGGACACGTTCTCTGCATTGTTGTAAGCAAATTCTGCCAACGCCAGCTTCTCCACCCAATCATTCTCTCTGTCATTAACATAACACCTCAAATATTGCTGGAGGACACCATTAGCTCTTTCCGCCTGCCCGTTGGTTTCTGGATGACGGGCAGTAGAGAAATTAACCTCTACATGCAGTAAGCTCATGAGCTTCCTCCAGAACCTGGAAGTAAATTGTTTCCCTCGGTCCGAAACCACCCTCAAGGGGGCGCCATGCAACCTAAACACATTTTCCACAAACAATTTGGCGGTTTCTTCTGCTGTGACCGCATGTGAGCAGGCTATAAAGTGTGCCATCTTGGTTAACAGATCTACCACCACCATAATGGCTGTTTTCCCTTTGGACCTGGGCAGATCAGTCATAAAATCTATTGCCACTGCCTCCCACGGTCTTTCCGGCGTGGGTAGTGGTTCTAATAAACCTGCCGGTGCCCGCCTCTCCCCCTTGGCTCGTTGGCAACGGTCACACCCTCTCACATATTCACGCACATCTTCCCTGACCTTGGGCCACCAGAATTCCCTGGTAACCAGCCACATGGTTTTGTGTTGCCCAAAATGCCCTGCTGTGGGGTTATCGTGCAGTTGCTTGAGTACCTTTTCCCTCAATTCCCCTTCAGGTATGTATAACGCTCCCTTGTAGTACAACGCCCCATTTCTCTCCTCAAAACCCCCGGGTTTGTCTCCCTCCCTCCTAAGACTCCTGAGTTTGTCCTGGGCGTATACATCCTGCCCCGTTCCCTCTACCAGTTCCCTTTGCCCCACCAATGCCGCCCCACACACCCAGCGGTCCTCGGGAATGACATGGGTCTCTTCGGGTACACCCTCTCCCTCCAAATATTCAGGTTTGCGTGAGAGAGCGTCCGCCCTAACGTTCTCCGGGCCTGGTACGTAACAAATCTCAAAGTTAAATTTGGAGAACTCCTGGGCCCATCTCAACTGCCGTTGGTTGAGCACTCGCGCAGTTCTCCAATACTCTAGATTCTTATGGTCCGTGCACACTTGCACCTTCTGTTGTGCACCAATTAGTAGGTGCCTCCATCTCCGGAAGGCCTCATAAATTGCAAGAAGTTCCCGGTCGTACACCGTGTAGTTCCTCTCAGACTTGTTCAGCTTCCGCGAAAAGAAGGCACACGGTCGCCACTCCGACCCCTCCTTCCCCGGCTGCAGAAGAAGCACCGCCCCTATGGCTCGGTCCGACGCGTCTGTTTCGACCCTCAGCTTTTTTTGTAAATCCACATGTAGAAGTTGTTCGCCAGAGGCGAAGGCCCTTTTCAGTTCCTCAAACGCTCGCTCCGCCTCCCCCGTCCAAACAAACTTCTTTTTGCTGCTGAGACAGTCCGTGATGGGCGCCGTCAGGTGGGCGAAGTTGCGGATGAACTTACGATAAAAGTTTCCAAACCCTAGGAACCTCTGCACATCCTTCTTGGTCTTGGGTGTTTTCCATTCCAGCACCGCTTGAACCTTGCCGGGGTCCATGGCCAACCCTTTGTCTGACAAGCGGTACCCCAGGAATTCCACCTCCTTGGTATGAAACTGACACTTCTCCAGTTTCACCCACAGTCGGTTGGCTTGCAGCCTGCTCAACACTTCTCTGACGTCTCTCACATGTTGCTCCTCATTCTCCGAATACACCAACACGTCATCTAAGAAGGCCACGCAATTCTTGTAGAGCAAAGGCCCCAGTACGTGGTTCATGAAAGCTTGAAAACACGCGGAGCCTGTTTGTAATCCAAAAGGCATAACTAAGTATTCAAATGCCCCCAAAGGGGTGAACATGGTGGTCTTCCATTCATCCCCTTTCCTTATACGTATCAGGTTGTACGCCCCCCTTAGGTCCAGCTTTGTAAAAATCTTTCCCTTCCGCACCCTGGTCAAAATATCATCAATCCTGGGCATAGGAAAAGCCGCCGGCTCTGTCACTGCATTTAGGGCCCGAAAGTCACATACCAGCCTCGGCTTGTCCGTGTTTTTTTTGTCCACAAAAAACACTGGGCTACCCCCCGCTGCCTTGGACTCTCTGATGAAGCCCCTCTTCAGGTTCTTGTCAATGAACGCTCGCAACTCCTGCATTTCCCTGTCTGACATGGCATACAACTTGCCTACAGGAAGCTGTGCTCCAGGGAGTAAATTGATCTGGCAATCAAAGGGTCTATGCGGAGGTAGTTGGTCAGCTTCCTTCTCGCTGAACACGTCGCTAAGATCAGCATACTGTGGTGGCACCTTCCCCTTCTCCACTACTTCAGTCCCTGCCAGGGTGGCTTGGGCCCCTGCTGACCCCTTTTCCCCCCTGCAGTGTTCTAAGCAATGTGCGGAACCGAAGGAAACCACTCTTTGATGCCAGCCCACCAGCGGATCATGTAGGGCTAGCCAGCTCATTCCCAAAATAATGGGAGCACCTCCCAAGGTGGCCACATTAAACGCTATCAGTTCTGTGTGCCTTGCCACCCTCATTATCATTGGGATGGTCTGCAAGCTGACTCCTCCTCCCAACAGTTCCCTGCCATCGATCGTGGTCACCTGCAGGGGGTTGCTTAAAGGGATAGTCTGTATCTGGTGTTCAGCAGCAAACTCCTTGCTCATAAAATTGCAGGAGCTGCCTGAGTCCAACAGTGCCTTTATTTTTAGGGGGTGTCCATTTTGCAGCTCTAGCGACACTTCAATCACTAGAGCCGGTCGAGGAGCTTCTGGCACTGGCACGTGGGGAAGGGGCACTTTCACTGCTCTTTGGCCTGGCTGCAGTGCCCTGATGGCAACCAGGCGTTGGCTTTTACCTGCTCCGTTTCTCCCTGCTCTTCCCCCTCAACAGTTCCCACCATCCCTTGCCATTCCTTCCTCTGGGGGCAGACTCTGGCAAAGTGGCCTGGCTGTTGGCAGAGATAGCATTTCCGGGCTCCCTTTCCCTCCTTCTTCGCCCCCTCACTGGGCTTTGAAACTGCGCGCGCGCGGGCTGTTCCGATTTCCATCGGCTCTGCCGGCGGGAAAGCTGGCTCAGGAATGTCTGGAATGCGTAACTCCTTCCAACGTTCCCCTCTCCCTTCCCGCCTCTCCAAGGCTCTTGCCTCCTGGCGCGCTCCAATGGTCAGCGCAGATTTGGTCAGCTGATCCATAGACACCGCCCTGGGGCTCCTGGCCAGCTCGTCTTTCACAGCTGAAGAAAGACCTTCTTCAAATAGCATCTGAATGGGTGCTGCCGATAAATCCCACCCCAATCTGTGAATCAGCATGGTAAATTCAGTCCAGTACTCACGGACAGATCTGCTTCCCTGCTTGCAAGCCATTAACTGTCTGCGCACCGCCCCTTCCTCAACGTCGCTGGAAAACATGATATCCATTGCACGAAAAAATTTCATAGTGTCCTTTAGGATATCGTTGTGCGTTGCCATCAGGGGTCGAACCCAGTCTCGCGCGCCCTTCTCAAGATGCCCAATTACAAAAGCAACTCGAGATTCCTCATCAGGGAACTCATCAAACTGGACATTCAGGGCATATTGCATTTCAGTCCTAAAGGCATGGTAATCCTTGGGGTCCCCCCCAAACTTCTGCACCAATCCTGGTACCTTTCTGGGGAACTGAGTGGTTCTCCCCTTCTTGTCTGCATCTTGAGCCCTCCTCTCCTCGAGCCTCGCCGTCTGCAGCGCCAGTTGGACCTCCAATGCTCGGCATCTTTCTTCCAAGCTTGGATCAGCTCCTCCCCCTGCTCCGGCTGGGTCGCTCATGATGCTTTCTCCTGCACAGACAGCGTACAGAGACTGTCGGACTGCTATTAGGGGATGATTAGCTGCTTGTGCTTAAAATGGTGCCCCTTCAGAGTTTGTGCGGCCCCACAAACCTCTGTGTGTGACAGAGCTCCTCAGACATGTCTGCTCTAGTCACTGTTAGAGTCCGACAGTGGCTGTTTGCGGAAACGCCTCCAACAAAGAAGTTCCTTAACGGAAACACGTCTCCTGGACTCACGACGTGACAGCTTCCGACGAAGCATGGGTCTCCCTGCAATTGCTTCTGACACCTCCCCACTATTTTCACTGGACGTGTCTCTCACCCCTTTCTCCCCCCTGCTTCCTGCCTGCGCTGCTGCATCTCTCTCAGTATCCCTGAGATCCTCCTCCAGAGACCCCGCGCTCCCCCTGCTGGTCCCTGCTTTGGCTGTTGAGTCTCTCCCAGTCTCTGGGAGCCCTATCACCTCCTTTCCCTCTGAGGTCAGTTCCCTGACATGGATGAAAGAAAGGAGCTCAGTTGGTAAGAGCATGGTGCTGATAATGCCAAGGTTGAAGTTTGATCCCCATATGGGATAGTGGCATATTCCTGCATTGCAGGGGGTTGGACTAGAACAAGATGATCTCTTCCAACTCCATAGTTCTGTGATTCTATTTCTTTATGCAGCACATACTTAAACTATGGAACTTGCTTCCACAAGAGAAGAAGAAGAGTTTGGATTTGATATTCCGCTTTATCACTACCCTAAGGAGTCTCAAAGCGGCTAATGTTCATCTTTCCCTTCTTCCCCCACAACAAACACTCTGTGAGGTGAGTGAGGCTGAGAGACTTCAGAGAAGTGTGACTAGCCCAAGGTCACCCAGCAGCTGCATGCGGAGGAGCGGGAAAGCGAACCCGGTTCATCAGATTACTAGTCCACTGCTCTTAACCACTACACCACACTGGCTCCCAGAGACAGTGATGGCCACCAACTTGGATGGCATCAAAAGAGAATTTTGACAAAATCATGGAGGAGAGGGCTATTGAAGACTACTAGCCACATTGCTATGCCTCCACAGTTGGAGGCAGTAATGCTTTTGAATACCTGGGAGCAACAGGAGGGAGAGTGCTGTTGTGCCCAGGCCCTGCTCACTGGTTTCCCACAGGCACCTGGTTGGCCACTGGGAGAACAGGATGCTGGACTAGATGGGCCATTGGCCTAATCCAGCAGGCTCTTCCTACATTCCTGTGAACATTATATATTACCGTATGTAAAAACTTGGTGAATACAATTTAAATAAATACAGAAATGTTTGTGTGCACAAATCCCCTTGATAATTGAGCTAGCAGAGTTTTTCAAAAGAGCTACGCATCTATAAAACCAGACATCTCCATCAACCTGAGTGGTTTTTTGTTTTAATCCAGGATCCCTGTTGGCGTTTCCGGGAGAGGAGGGGAGGGGAAGGGGGTTAACCAGTTGCTCGTTCCAAAAGTAATTATTTGGGCCTCAAACTACTATGAGAAGTTTTCTAAAGAAAGTTTCAGCGTGGAAGTGGCCAAACCACTTCAAAGAGGCATAAAAACAAAAGAGGGCCCTGGAAAGTGAAACATCTGAGCAAAGACAGAAGCCAAGGTTGTTTGACTCAGAGGAAGGGGAGAACAACTTTGTTTACTTTATGAATTTACAATATCTCTGCCTTTCCAACAAAGAGCTCAAGGGGGTGGCACAGGTTAGAGCAGGGGTAGTCAACCTTTTTATACCTACCACCCACTAATGCATCTTTCTTAATGGTAAAATTTCCTTACTATCCACCAGTGATGCAGTAACATGTGCTGTAGAACTGCCTACTGCCCACCTGGAATCCTGAAACAACCACTAGTGGGCAGTAGGGACCAGGTTGGTTACCCCTAGGTTAGAGTGACAAACACCACCACCTCACTGACACAACAGCCTTGTGAGGTAAGTTAGGCTGAGACTATGAGGGGAGCTCATTGTGAGATGGGATTCCGGGGTAGGCCTCCCCAAGGCAAGTCCAACTTTCTAACCTCCAATGCACTGGTTTGTTGCTGTTGTTGCTGTTGGGGAAGCAATAGGCAATTAATTGGAGTCAGTGGGGCTTGGAAGGTCCACGCCTTATCCTACCTCCAACAGTGGAGATAGAACATAGGCATCACAACTTTATCTTTTTTTGGTTTGTGTGGACAGTATTTGAAGTACAGTATATCACTGCCCTTCGTCAAAGGACCACAGGGCTGTTCACGACAGAGGGCATGAATGTCAATGCATAAAATCTATGCAATCTTTTATAACATAGATAGATATAGAAATGATGGGGTTTTCCCCTGTTTTTTTGCTGTTTCTATTTTATCTGTAAGCCACCTTGGGTTCCTGTCAAGAAAAAGGTGGGATGACACCACCACCAACAACAACAACAGCAACAACAACAACACAACAGTTATTATGAAGGCAAGTATAGTAAGAAAAAATACATTTATGATCTCTTGGGGATGCCGCTTCTGATTGAACAACCAAGACTAGCTGTCATCATTTGGCAAGGATAACTTTGGGTACCATCCATGCTTCCAGTAGAGTATAGCTCCATGAAGGACCTACCAGGGCCCTATTTCTGGTTACTGTATTTATGAATAAATGACACCAGAGGCCCCATTCTCTACAGAAACCATATTCAAAGCTGTACTCCTAATTGAAAAAGGCTTGCATACTTTCTCACGTTCATACCTTCTTTCAGCTCAAATTGCAGATCCATCATGTGATGGGTGATGGCAAGCCTGTGAGAGCACCTGTTCTCTGAGGTCCCATTTTGGGTCAACTGCCCAGCTTTATTTTATTTGTGGTGCTATTTATACAGTACCAATACCTACACATTTTAACTCACCGTGCTTATCTTTTGGGTCAAGTGGAAATTCAGATCAGTGATGTGCCATGACTTCTTGAGGGATAACAGCTTTATAAGATCATACCTTCAGGTCATGTGTGGGGTCTTTTATCAACATGCTGAGTTTTGCCATGCAAATCTAAATACAGTGGTACCTCGGTTTTCGAACGTCTCCATTGACAAATATTTCTGTTTTCGAAACCCGCAAACCCAGAAGCAAATGTTTCAGTTTTCGAACAATCCTTGGAAGTCGAACATGCCATGCGACTCAGCTGAGTGTAAGATCCTGAGGCCTAGCTGTCAGCTATTGAGTTTTTGGTTTTTGAACGTTTCAGAAATTGAAGTCTTCCGGAATGGATTATGTTCAAAAACCGAACTACCGGCATGTAATGCCTTAAGAGAGAATATTATGAAAATGATTTACAGGTGGTACATGACCCCAGTCAAGCTTGCAAAGATCTACCATTTGCCTGATAATAAATGTTGGAAATGCAAAGAAACTGAAGGTACTTTTTATCACCTTTGGTGGACGTGCCCGAAGATCAAGGCTTTCTGGGAAATGATTTATAATGAAATGAAAAAGGTACTTAAATGTACTTTTCCCAAGAAACCAGAAGCCTTCCTCTTGGGCATTGTCGGCCAATTGGTGTTAAAGAAAGATAGGACTTTTTTTATGTATGCTACTACAGCAGCAAGAATTCTTATCGCAAAGTATTGGAAGACACAGGATCTACCCACTCTGGAAGAATGGCAGATGAAGGTGATAGACTATATGGGACTGGCTGAAATGACCGGCAGAATCCGAGACCAGGGGAAAGAGACGGTGGAAGAAGATTGGAAGAAATTCAAAATTTATCTTAAGAAATATTGTAAAATTAATGAGTGCTAAAATGTTGAAGTTATAGAAAAAAGGGGACTACAGCTGTAAAAGATTAAGTAAAAGAAAAGAACAAGGGAAAATTAGATAAACTTAAGGGGGAGGATTTGCTGAAACTAATTTGGAAACTGGGATGCAGAAAGGGGAGGTACGAGGAAGTCGGTGAAGTAAGGTTTAAGAAAAAAGGATTTGAAATTATACATGTTTGTTTATGTGTTTGTTTGTTTGTATTGTGTATTGTTTGTGTTTATATAAATTGTGAAAAACCAATAAAAAATATTTAAAAAAACAAAAACCGAACTACCACTGTATCTTAGCATTTAAAATCCAACCCTAGTCCACCCAGTGTCGCTCTACAGTAAATCTGCAACCAGTGTGATGCAATGGTTAGAGTGCTAGCCTAGGATCTGGGAGATCCCAAGGTTGAAGTCCCCATTCTGTGACCCTGGGTCAGAAACTGCCTCTCAGCCTAACCTATCTCACAGGTTGTTGGGTGGATTAAATGGGAAGGAGGAAAACTATGTATACCACTTTGAGATCCTTGAAGGAAATGTGGGGTAGATATCAAGCAATATATAAATCAAATGAACCTGGGGGGGAAATGAATTTGAAATTCCAGGTATTGACACCCATTCAGCTTGGAATGTGTGTGTGTGTGTCTGTGTGTGTCTGTGTCTGTCTGTCTGTGTGTGTGTGTGTGTGTGTGTGTGAGAGAGAGAGAGAGAGAGAGAGAGAGAGAGAGAGAGAATATTTACAAATCATGTTAATTAGGGCTGCTTATCCTGCTAATGTATAGATCTATGTTCAAGCCAAAGTATCTGTAACAGTGAGGAATTTGAGTGTAAAAATATGCCTCTGTAAAAAAAAAAAGGAAAGAAAAACTTAGGGTGTCACTATAGTTACCGTTTTGGTCTTCTGTACTAATGACTTTGAAAGCATGTGTGCTTTTTTTTCCAGGGGGGTGAAACTCTGAAAGCTGGTTGCACTTTATTTAATATTCAGATAAGTGCTATTCACCTGCTGTTAAGCCACAACACCTACAATCATTCTTTGAATACTGATAATTATATGAAACAGACTCCCCTAGAGGTTGGTAGTCTAGTCTGGATTCACCTAGAATACAAAGATGGATAAAATGGTACCTTGTGTGCATGGAAGCAGTGAAGAGTTTACAAATGTGTCTTGGAAGTTGATGGGCATGTGCTTTCCTGGAGCAAAACTACAATAACTATAGACACACACACACACACACACACTTGTAGGACTGTTTGCAGCGTATCTTTTGATGGAATGTTCTAAGGACTGTTGACTAATAGGAACTCCTGTATTTGTATGGATGCTTTCCAATGCAAGCCAGTGTTTTTCCCCCTCAACACCTACCTGGGATCTCTCCTTTCTCCTCGCAGCTTCTCACCCTGCCTCTCACCCAGGGTCCTCCATCAACCTTCTAACACCCCCATGAGTATACAATCTCTGGTCCCAAACTCCCAAACATAGGACTCCAAAGAAAGGAGAGAAAGGAGAGAAAAATTAACCATCACACCTGTTCCCTAAAAGCCTAAATAAATAAAACACTTTTATTTTGCTGTCTAAATGATAAAAAAATATGCAGAGTATTCCATAAATGGAGTGATGCTGCAGAGAAGGTCCTATCTGCAATTGTCATTTGCTTAATTTCCAAAAGTTGGATCACCTAGAGCAAAGTCTCCAGCAATGATCTTAATGGATTTGGATCCTGTATGCCTTTCAGTGATCTCTTGATGGCATACGTGGCTATACAGTGGAACCTCGGTTGCTGAAAGTAATCCATTCCGGACGACCAGGCATAGGCAAACTCGGCCCTCCAGATGTTTTGGGACTACAACTCATATGATCCCTAGCTAACAGGACCAGTGGTCAGGGTTGATGGGAATTGTAGTCCTAAAACATCTGAAGGGCCAAGTTTGCCTATGCCTGCAGAAGACCATTCAGCTTCCAAAACATTTGACAACCGAGGCGCAAAGGGCTGCCGGCAATTTCAATGGGAAAAATGGAAAAACACATTTCGGAAGCCATTTGACATCCGATGTGCATTCAAAAACAGAAGCAGTTACTTCTGGGTTTTCAGGTTCCAAAAAGTTCAGCTTCCGAGACGCTTGAAAACCGAGGTCCCACTGTACACAACAATACATTTTCCCTGCCAAATGAAAAGATTTGGCAGAGAAAATGTATTTCGCCAAAAGATACCCCCAAAGCCTGTGGGATTCGAACTCGGGTCTCTCCCAGTTATAAGTCCAATACTCTAGCATTAATTAATGGTGTGCAGTCAGTTTGTTGCCCATGCCTCTCTGCTGATCAGTTTCCCATGTAACCCTCCCTCCCACTCCCCTTTGTTCTCTTCTTTCATTTGATGAGGAGGACTGATAATGCCTCACATCCACATGGAAAGCTACAGAAAGGTTTCTTTCCCCCTCACAACACACAGAGTGTAATTAGACCTGAGCACCTGCTTGCTCCACCAGTGGCTTCATTCATCTGGATGCCCTTCAAAGAGCCATGCTGGGAGGGAAATTTGATCTTCTCCCTTTCCAGTTATTCGTTTCCTCCCCTTTCCATCCAGCATGCTGAACCACAAAGACCCAACCACAGGGTAAGTTGACCCTGCAAAATTCGCTCTGGCTAATCTGCCAGAAAAGAATCTTGGGGGTAAATCCTGTATCCTTTCTGCAAACAAACAGATCTTTGTACTTTCCTGTTCTTCTCTTTTCCCAAACACTTACCTTCAGCAATCGAGTGGGAAATGGAATAGTCTTCATATCAGCATTGTTATAGAAGACAGACAGACAGACAGAGTGCTCTTGTGAATCTGCATGGACACTGTGATAACAGGATGCTTGACTAGATGGGTCATTGACCTGATCCATGGATGGAGGCAGTAAATGCGTCTGAATTCCACTTGCTGGAAACCACAGGAGGGAAGAAGGCGCTTGTGCTCAGGTCCTGCTTGCAGGTTCCCCACTGACTCAATGGCTCTGCCACTGGGAGAACAGGAGGCTGTTTATTTTATTTTTATTCATTTGCTTAGTGGTGTTTATAGAAGCTGGTTGATTTTCTGATTATCTGCAATTGTTTTACTTATGATTTGCTAATTATTCTATACAATTTATGTTGCACTTGTAATGTTCTATTATGTTATTGTCATTTATTGTTTGTAAGCCACTTTGTGACTTGTGTGAGTGAAAAGCGGCAGAAAAAATGAATGAATGAATGAATGAATGAATGACTAGATAGGCACCCTTTGGCCTGACCCAGCAGGCTTTTCTTATGTTCTTAATATTACGTTGATCCTTGCTGATATTCCAGGGAGTGTCCAGAGATCTGTCTTCCCCAACTAGCCAGGGCATTTTGAAAAATCCTGGCAAGGCTGCAGGATTGAAGCATGACTGGATGGTGGTCGCTTGGCTGGTTTATGATGCTTGGTCTGATGAAGGTCAATGATGCAGTGACCTTACTGAAGCTAAGCATTCTGGAAGTGTTCAGTGCCTAGTTTGGAGACTTCTGGAAAGCCCTTCTGTATGCATTGCTGATCCCAGAAGAGGCAGTAAAGGCAGTATCTAAATGTCATTAATATTATGTAAATTAGCAGGTCCCTGATGCACAGGTCCTCATGTGCATGCCCTGGTGTGAGTACGTAAAATAAGAGCATCAATGAAGCACAAAAATCCTCAAAGTTGCAAGGAGAACTCAATCTTGTCCCAGGGACATGGATGCTACAAGACTCCATGTGTTCTGGAACTGCAACTTCCATCCAACCAATACTCTGTGGTGTTGGGATCTGTAGTCCAGTACCATTCATTCCCTCACTTGCTACCTGGTCCTTTCAACTGGAGATGTCAGGAATTGAACCCGGGACCTCTTCACACAAAGCACGTGCTCTGCCCTCCCCTTAGCAATGATTCCCAATTTTTTTCAGGCCGTTGCCCCCTTGGTTCTATAAACTCATTCCCATTGCCCCCTACCCTACCACTTAAAAGGCATTATTCAGAATTGTGATTTGCATGCTCCACGAAGGAAGATAATAACACAATGAAATTCAAAACAGTAAAAGTCAGTTGCACGTTTCTTCAAACCATGGAGTGGAATGAAAACTATTCAGTGGAATTAATTCAACAGAGCTGATGGACTTGATCCAGTGATACCAGCTTTTCAAAGCCTGTGAGTCATTTACACCTATGGCACCCCCTGCCACCCGCTTGCCTCTTAGGATATGGTTACCAGATGTCCCCATTTCCCAGGGACAGTCCCCAGATTTACAAATCGGTCCCAGGACAAAATCCGTCCCCGGAATGTCCCCGGATTTCATTTAATGTTCCCAGATCTATATTTTAAGTGTTGTAGATTTATTAGTAGGGAATGAATGTTGCGTGATTGGTTCAATGGCACAAGGCACACCATATGGGGACTTCCGGAAAGGCAAAATGGTGGACGCCACGGCAGCGAGCAGCTCTGAAAGCCAGCCAGAGCCAACTGCGCTACCAGGCTGGCTCCAGGCTGCTGAGACTGCCGCTGCCACTGCTGAGGGGGAACCAGGGACACCCGGCGCGTCAATTGGGGGAACCGCCGACCCACCCCCCACGCAACCCAAGTCAAGCTGGGAGTGAGAGTGCCCAACCACCCAGCTGACTGCCCAGCATCACTCCAGGGCCAGGAAAACCCTGGAGCCAACGCAGGGAGAAGGAGGAGAGAAGGAGGAGAGAAGGAGAAGGAAGAAAAAGAGGTAGGAGAAAAAATAGGGGAGCTCTGACCTTGCCCCGCTGCTGCTGCTGAGGAGAAGAGGCAGTAGAGCACCGGGAGGGCAAGGACATGTGGCCGAGCCCAGGTGCGACCAGAGCCTACTCCACGGTAGCTAGTGCTCCAAGAGAGCAGGCCGGGGCCCAGAGGAAGGCCACACGACAGAGGAGACCACAGAAGAGAAGATATTACTTCTTATTTTTTAAAAAAATAATAATAACTTTTTTAAAAATAACTTTTTTCTCTCTTTTCAAAAAAAAAAAAAAATGTGTCCCCAGATTCTTTGGGGGGAAAATCTGGTAACCTTAGGAAATACCCCCTCCCCCACCCTACTGGCGCAATACTGCCCACTCTGGGAATTGCTGTTGTAAATCAACCTCAGAAGATGAGGGCGTTCTGAGCAGGCTTTTTGGAAGAGAATAGGCAGGCTCATGTGGAAGTTGAGGAGATGGTGAATGGAATTGAGTCTCCTGAAAAGGAGTGCTCATGCTGGAATGTTTTGTTGCAGGTCACTTGACAGAACCCAGTTTTTCTAGTTGAAGCAAACCGTTTCTAAAATTCAGAGGCCAGTTGGCAACTCAGAAGGGGAGGGGAGGGAAGGGAAGGGAAGGGGGCGGTCAAAAGTCTGATGTAAAATCCTTAATAGAGGCCAAGATTTGAACCGATTCTTTAGAAATTGTATGTGTCTACTGGACGTTCTTGTGAAGGAAGTGAAATCCCAGATGGAGCTGAACTTTCCTGGGTTAACTGCAGCATTATTTTATTTTATTTTATTTATTTAAAAAAATTTGGAAAGGGCTTTCCAATTTACTTCCCATGACTAGTTTGGGTTAATTGTCAAACTATCAGATAACTGAAAGACGCATTTCCATTAAACTGTCTCCTATTCCTCCCTGCCTGCCTGCCCACCCCCCACCCCCGGTTGTTCCTCTGTAATATATCTAAGCAAACATTTGTTCCACTGATCATTTCTGGGCAAAAGACATGAATCACTAGACTGAAGTAAAAAAAACCACAGAGGCAGCTGTTGATCATTAGAAACAGTCAACTTGTTCAAGAAGCCTGCCATCGGAAGGTTTATTCAGGAAACAGCTTTGGCTTGTAATGCTTTGCAGTGTAATGAAAGCAAAGTGATAGAAATTAGAGCATTCCTCCTTTAAAGCACATTCGTTGGTGAGAATCTCTCTCTCACTATGCCATTTAACTTAACCTTGTTTTATTACAGGCAAGGCATGAAATATTTATTTCTGCCAGCATCCAGGAACAAATAATATTCCCAGGTTCAATACTGAGGAGATGGCTACATGGACACCAGCCATCAAAGCTGCCTGGGGACTTCAGTTTGCTAAGAGTTTTGGGAACCTCAGCTCTGTGAGGGGTAATACAGTTCTCAGGATTCTTTGGGAGGGGAGTAAACTTCTTGACTCCTCAGAAGGACTACAACTCCCATCATCCCTGGCCATTGTACATGCTGCCAGGGTCTGATGGGAGTTGTAGTCCAGCAACATCTGGAAGTTATCAGGCTCCCTATCCCTGCTAAACATGGAACGTATATGAAAGTATTAACTGAAGTAAATATGAAGGATGAGATGCTGAGGAACAAAGAAGCAGACAAAGGATATGAAAACCTTAAGTCAAATAAGAGAACCACCCTGTTCCAATTGACTTGCAGCATCACTGTGGATCTCACAATAGGAAATGCCCAAAATATGTGGGAAATGAGAAGTTCTAATGAAAGAGACAGTTATTAATATTGTGTGATATTGATGTAGGTAGAAGATAATGATTCTCCTCAGCACACATTTAAGTGCTAATATTTAAGTGCTAATATTTGAAAACCTGCTGCCAAGAATTCAAGCAAATTTCTCAGCGTCAATGTTGATGGGCAATAAAAAGCAGCATTTAAATTATATTTAAAGCATAAATGCTATTTTAAAACTATTTATTAACAATTGCTGCAATTCATACATTCCCCACCCCCACCCCTTTTCTCCCCACCTCCACCTCATTGCTGCTTCTTTATAATTTTATTTGTTCATCTTCCACATCAAAGGCCTGGTAGTCTATAGAAAGCAAATTAGGAATGCATTATTTTCAGCGAAAGAAGTCTCAGTGAGACTCATAATTTTATTTTATTTTTCCTGGCCCGTGGAATAACATAAATCAAAAGGAGGAATGGTCCACCTTCTGTTTTGACTACTTTGACCCTCTTCAACCCCTGCCAATTTTTATCTCATTTTTGTTTAACTTTGTACATCAGAGTTTAATTTTAAAGCTGGTCCAGAAGACAGTGATGTATAGGTTACATCAAGTATAGCTTAAATTACCCTCTCCCCAGTGATTTGAAGATGGGCGGGGGGAGAGGAGGAGGTCCCCATTCCTGCAGCAGGGTAGCAACGCAAAGGAGAAATGGACAAAACCTGTCCCCTCAAACGAGCCACCCCAGGCTAGAGGAATATTTCTGCCACACCATCCTTTATATATGTGTGTCTCAAAGTATTTTTTGACACACACATGTGAAAGCAGAAATATGGGTTGCAATGAAATGATAAATATAGGGAAAGCTGCCCCATAGACTCACATCTGGGGGGGCTTTGATTCCAGCAAAACTGTCAATTCAGTTTGCCCCAATGATGACTTGCGTTTCATGGGTGGTGCTTGCCATTCTGAAGATGGAACATATGCTTAGCAGACTAAAGAGGTGGTTGGGTTTTTAAAAAATGTTCTTGTCGTGCCACTGGATAAATACCATCTTAAAAACTGATAGGGTCGAATCCCGATTGCTTAACTCCCATTATGCAATACTCATCCCAGGGTATGCACAATCTGAAGTCCTGTGGGTCCACCACCTCAGTCAAGCAAAGCAGATCTGGGTCTGTCCAATGTCTGGGTGGATGATGACCACATGTTCTCACCCTGGACTCCATGATGGAGGAAAGGCAGGATGTGAATGTAAAATAAAGAAATCAGTAAATAAATATGCTAACTCCTTTTCAAGGAACAGAGCACAGAATTCACAGCCATCGGTTGTGGTGATGGCAACTGGCCTGTTTAACAATTATTGTTGCTGCTGCTACATTTATTTATATCCCACCTTTCCCCCAGACCAGTACTCAAAGTGGCTTGCAGAAATTAAAACGACACAGATACAAATCCAAAAGAAATGAAAATAATAAAATACAAAAAGTATATCATGCACATCTAACATGAATAATCTCAACCATATGTTGGTTGAAACCCAGCCAGTTAAATGCATAAGTTTTCCACCTTTCTTCTTTCTACCTTGCATGTTGACTTCAAAAGGATAGGGTGGTTCCAAGGGGAAGGTTTGAGTACACCTGCTTTCATGTAGATGCAGAGCCTTTGGAACTAAACCCCTGCACAGAATGTGGCTGTCTTGTTATAATAACAAAAAAAAACTCACCACCACATCCTGATCCCCAGAACCTGCAGCCCCAGGCAGTCAGCTCACTTTGCTTAACAGTAGGGCCGGCCCCAGCCAGACTTCAAAAGAAAGTTACCAGCACCTTACTTTATATGTGTTCTGCCTAGCACAGGGCAATATGCCCAACTGAAGCAGGAACCTGAGCCTGAGGATCATGGAGAAATGAAGGCAGAGTGAAGAGGAAGCAGAAGAAAAATGTGTGCTGCCAGGGATTCTTTAGCTGTGATTCCTGCATTGGAGGGTTGGACTAGATGACTTTTGGATCCCTTCTATATCTATAATCCTATGATACAAAATAAGAAAGAGGAAGGTGTGAAAGATGGAACTATAAAGAAAATCAGTTGTATACTTGATGGGGATTCAGAATGGGTTCCCTGTTAAAGGTGGTCTATATTGTTTGTTTTCTTTTTTCCTTTTAATAGTTTGTGCCTTTGTGTTATTGTTTTTTAAACTCTTGTTGTGAGCCTCCAACTGAAGCAGGACCAGGACTTGCCCTGCCATTAGGCAGAGTGAGGAGGCTGCCTCGGGCAGCAGACAATGGGAGGCAGGGAATGGGAGGGAGTTGGTGGAGGAGAGAACGGCAGGTGCCGTGCATCCTGCCCTCAGGTGTGTTGGAGGATGCCATCCCATTACCAGTGCTTAAAAAAGATTCATCTGCCCATAGAAAAGGTACGATTCTGCTGCTCATCTGGTCACCTTCCATCTGTCGCCTCAGTGAGCAAAATGTCATGGACCAGCTCTGGGCAGGAAAGTGGTAAATATAAAAATACAGTGGTGCTTCAGGTTACAGACGCTTCAGTTTACAGACTCCGCTAACTCAGAAAAAGTACCTCGGGTTAAGAACTTTGCTTCAGGATGAGAACAGAAATCGCACGGCAGCGGTGCAGCAGCAGCGGGAGGCCCCATTAGCTAAAGTAGTACCTCAGGTTAAGAACAGTTTCAGGTTAAGAACAGACCTCTGGAACGAATTAAGTTCTTAACCCAAGGTACCACTGTAAAGAGAGAGAGAGAGAGAGAAAGAGAGAGAAAGAGAGGGAGAACCATGCTGCTGCTGCTGCTGCCCACAACCTAAGAGGCAGTGGTGTGCACCAACCTGGATGGGTTAAAAATAAGGATTAGACAAATTCATGGAGGAGAAGGCGATCAGTGACTACCATCCACAGTGGTTAAGCTCTGTCTCTACAGCTGGACGCAGCAATGCTTCTGAATACCAGTTGTTGGAAACCACAGGAGGGGAGAGGCCTCTCGTGCTCGGGTCCCTTCTCGCAGGTTTCCCACAGGACTCTGGTTGGCCACTGTGAGAACAAGATGCTGGGCTAGATGGGCCATTGGCCTGATCCAGCAGGACGCTTCTTATGTCCTTACGTTCACCTTAGGTCAAAAGAACTGCTCTCCTATTGTCTACAACTCAAAGTTTAGCACAGGGCCATTAAAAGGAGGAAACAGAAAATGATGGAGGGAGACATAGCAGAGTGCGGGTAAGCTTAAGGAATCCTCCCAGGGACCATTCACTGCTTATGAGCCCACTGCTTATGAGCTAGCACAGAAAACCCCAGTCTGATCTGCAGCTCTGAAAATCCCTCTTTTCCAATTACACGCCGCAGGGCTATGCATGCATTTTGATGGAGTCAGCCAAAAACCACAAGGAGAGCCCTGCAGCAGCAGACCACAAAATGGGATTGGCACTTGTGTCTCCTAGGAGTTGAAGTTTCAGAGCTCCTTTATCACGTGACCTGCTGACCTGAAGATAGCAAAACTGACCCCGTCTGCATGGAGGAGTCTATTGCTAAGATTCCCCAGGGAGCACCCACCAGCTGCAAACTGATCCAGCGATTAACCCTTGTGTGCTTCGGATGTAACGCGGGAGTCACGGCAATAAAGCTTTCTCTGCATAACAGATCCTGCGTTTGTAAATTGTTGCTCTTATCAGCTACACTCGAGGATGTGATTCCTTTCTTCTGGGTGAAACCAAACTGCCAAGCTGCTCTTAGGAGTGGAGTCTAAATTTATAAAGGAAGGGATATTTATTTACTGGTTTCTGAGGGATGATGGAAAGGGAAATCTTTTAAAGGCAGCTTACTTTGCAATTGCCGTCCTCACTGTATACTACACACCCGACAGAACTGGCAACATGGTTACAAGAAGGGAAGCAAATAATTTGCAAAGTTGCCACAAAATGTTCTCTGTAAGAAAAATCTGAGGCTAATTTAGGATGTCTTACTCAGGCAAAAAAAACCAATAACAACAAACAACAATCAGCTGTGGAAGTTGAATAGTACATTAAAAGTTTATTGACATTTGTTTGTATTCCCATACATTTAGATCTTCTGCCTTTAATTGCTGCAGAAGTCAATCAGATTCACATTTGGTCATCTTTAGGGGCAGTGAATGAGCAAGAAGGGTTTTCATTGACTATTTTTTTAATTAAAAAATTAAAATATGATGGTAGAATTCTGGTTGTGTGTTTTTAAGGCTCGGTTAACACCTTGGAATTGTGGTTTTGTAGCCACTTAAAAGCAGGAGTGTGCTGCTGTAATCTGAGGCCCCATCTGCATCATTGATTTAAACCACTAAGAGAACACTTTAAAGCAGAGGTTTTCAACCTTTTTGAGTCCATGGCTTCCCTAACCAACTACATTCTTTCTGAGGCACCTCTGTGGGGCCCAGGGGCCCACTTATGTCGCCCCTTGCCTGCAGAGCTGGCAGCATCTCACCACTTTTTGAACACCCTCCCTACAGCACCCCTGACCATCATTCAAGGCACCCCAGGGTGCCACAGCACACTGGTTGAAAACCACTGATTTAAACAGTTATGGCTTCCCTCAGAGAATGCTGGGAAAGGTAGTTTATTAAGGGTAGTTTGTTCAGAGTGCTGAGAGTTGTTAGAAGACCCCTATTCCCCTCACAGAGCAACAGTTCCCAGAACAGATTACCCATCAATCCGTCTTCCCAGAAGACTCTGGGAGTCATCGCTCTGGGAGGAGAAGACAGGCCTCCTAACAACTGTCAGCACCCTGAACAAACTACAGCTCCCAGAATATTTGGGGGGAAGCCATGTCTGATTAAAGGGGGCTCATTGTGCTTTAACCAATGTCCCCACTGTGGAAAGATGTGTGGATCCAGAATTGGCCTCTACAGTCACTTACTGAATCATTGTTAAAACCGTCTTTATGGAAGACAATCTTACTCGCCAAAGAAGAATTAGAAGAAGACATGTATAGTGCAGATGAGGCCTAAGATTCCAAGCAGTGCTGCCATTTTTTTCACCTTCTGCTTCCATTCTAACAGCAGCAGGGATCTGAGGAGAATCCCAACAGTGAGGAGAAGAAGAGGAGAAGGGTTTTGAGATGCTGCAGGAAGAAGGAAGGCCTTCTCTGGGAATGGCCCCAAACCAATAGGACTGCAAACTGATTTCCCTTCCGAATCTGGATTTTCCCAGGCCAGCAGTTTTTGAAGACTGCCTCATCTTCGCTCTCAGCTCCTGGATGCCCTCTCTCCTCTCTCTAACATATTTCCAGGACACATCTCACCTTGCCCTGAGGGGAGAACACAGCAACGATTCAGTGAAATTATCTCAAATGAGGGGATATTTTCCCCCTCGTTCTCTCTCCTGTGGGCTTTCTGTGGAAAAAGAGCATTTAGCTTGTTAACGACCATTAATATGTACCATCATATATTAGGGGGAGTTAATACGCAAAGGAGAAGACTCAACCTTTCAGTTCATTAAATAAAACAAATTTTCAAAACCGTCTATTTACGATAGTTGGGGAACTGTGAGGAAGAGCTGAAGGCAGCAGCGCCTGCTTCGCCAATTTGAAGACAAGATGGGAAATCCTTAGAGGAGAAACATTTGCATGTTTGGAAGATGCACATTTTGGACACAGATACATCCAGGATGCCACTGATCCTTTCAAGGAACCACTTTCAAAATATATTTTCCTTTTATAAGATATCCCCCTTTTAAAATCCCACCAGGGACCTTCTTATAAATGAGGAACTACATCTCCTGGGATTGGACCAAGCTGGAAAAGTATGTTATTAAAAAAAAAATACATAGCAGAATGCAGAGCAATATAATTAGCCCATTTCTTTTATTTTTTTGTTATCTTTTAAAAATGTATAGCCAAATTTTAATTAAGCATATTCTCTGGATGTTTGAACTGTGCAAGAATAAGGAAAGATAGTCTTGCTGTATTTCCAAGGGATTAATTGTATCAATTTAAGTCTCCTTTTCTGATCTCTCTTATTGCAGCTGCTTGTCTTCCAGAGGTATCCACGACACCTTGTGTGAGATGCAGAGTGGTGTGTGTGTGTGCGCACATCTGTATCTGGGATCAAAATCCACAGCTTCGAGGTGCATTCTTATCATTACAGGAAAGAATTTACACAGGCAATTGCAAAATTCTGTTTGATGCTAATCTTTGTGCATGGAAATCAGTATAGGCCTTCCATCCCAAAAGCCCCTGATCCATTACATTATTAGCATCATCGTGGTTCCTATTTGTTAAGCTGTCATTTGGCATGCATAAGGAAATGAATGTATATCTATATATATCCTACTTGCAAAGTAACATCTCCTTGCTGCTTCAGTTCAATATCTCTGCAACAATGGGGCAGGTGCAAATAAACATGATTCCAAGACAGCGCTCATTGACCTGCCCAGTTCCCGAACTTTACAAAAAGAAAACATTTTGATTAGGTCACCGTTTTAAAAAGCCATATAATAAAGGTCTTCTATAGCATGTCAACCCAGAAAGCATTTAAAACAAAAAACCCAGTCCAGCTTTTCTTGACCTAGTTCTCACTACGGCAATAAGCCTGTGTCTGGGTTGCACCATTTGAGACTGCAGGCAGGGACTGACATGTTGCTTGCTCCTAAGATTCTCTCCATATAGAGAAAAAATGGTGGAAGAGAGAAGGCTAGACTATAACCCTTCTTCCTGAGATCCAGTTTTCTAAGTGCATGGATATTATTATTATTATTATTATTATTATTATTATTATTATTACCAGCCATCTTTTTTGCTGACAAGGACTCAAGGCAGGTTACAGCTAAAATAGAAACAGCTAAAAACATAGGGCACATGGGGGAAGCAAGGATTTTAAAACTATCAACAACAACAACAACAACAGTAATACACACAAGGTGCCAGTACTCACCATGAATGCCTCCCTTGTTCTCTTATAATGGCAATGGCACCCACCTGAGAGGTGCTGGAACTAAGTTCTGGTGAGTTCTGGCTGGGGAAAAAAGCCCTGCACACAGATATGATCTATTAAAACATGCAGATCATTACAGTAAAACATTGCAGTGCCAGCCCTTTCCTTAGAAACAGTCAGTTTCCAAAAACCTATTGGAACAAGACAGTTTTTTTATTGGGAAGATGGTAATAATCAATCTTATGTATCACATTTATGGAAAATCTTTAAATAAACTGTTGTTGTTTTTTAAAAAAAAAGCAGCAAGAAAGTCTCCATCTACTAACGGAAGGAGAACAAGGGTTGGGGGGAGTCTTGATCTTTCTAAGAAGGGAATTCCAAAGCCTGGGAGCAACCACTGAGAAGGCTCTCTACCAAGTGTGCCTGTGAGGGTAACAGGATCAAGAAAAGGGTTCCCCCCCTAAGCTCTCAGAGCCTGGGCAGCTTGATGTGAGGGAATATAGTTCTTCAGGTGCTGAGTCTTTCCATTTTTTAATGGAGGCGCATCCAGTCCTGTCAGCTCCCACTAGCCAACTGGAGCATCACCACCAATATTTTTGCAGACAAACACAGAGGTGTGTTTGTAACCTACGTCTCGTAGCTAAAGAGGAGTGCTTGATCTCTCCTACACTCACACACTGGACCCTTGTTTCTTGCAAGGTTCTCTGCCAGCCCTCCCTGGAGAAGCTTCTGGGCATTGAACCCGGGACCTTCTGCCTACAAAGCAGGTATCCAGCCACTGAGCTACAGTCCTCTCCTATCTTACCACTTTACCCGGACCTTTAAGGAGTGACATGTTGCATAAGTGGCCCAGAACCCAATGACTTCCCTGCAATCACCTTTGAAAAATAATGTGACGCCCTTCCGCATGCAAACTTCTGTTCCCACAGGGCTGGCTCAAGAAAGTTTGGGGCAAAAGGGAGATTGCGCCCCCCCCAAACCATTTCAAGGAATACCAACTAAGCCAGTGTGGTATAGTGGTTACAGTGTTGGACAAGGACCAGGAGACCAGTGTTCGAATCCCCACTTGGCCATGAAGCTCACTGGGTGTGACGTTGGGCCAGTCACTGCCTCTCAGCCTAACCTAAATCACAGGGTTGTTGTTGTGGGAATGTTCAGGGATGCAGGAGAAGATATATTGTTTGATTATAGCCTTTCCAACTTGTGTAAACAAGTTCACGATTTAGCAGAGTAACATTCCCTTTTTTTAAACTCACAGCGGATGCGTTTGCTCAGGCTCTCTAAAGCCTCTATAATATCTGTTCTGGTATTTTCCCCTTATTCCCTCATAAAAGATAAGACACGACAGTCTTCTATAAAAGTATAAAAAACAGTTTACTCACATTCTGTTCACAATCAGATCCCAGAAGGCAGACTTAGCCTAGAAAAGTAACATACACCTGGAAACTATCTCATAAGGAGACAGTCCCTTTGTCCTCTCTTGGCTGGAGGCCAAGAGAGCATCTTTGGCTAAACAGATGTTGCTTCTTTGATGCATGTAGTCATAGAGAGAGAGATGGCTGCCCTGCCCTGTGCTTTTGTCATTACCTGCACAGGTGAGGCCACACCGACCTCTAGTCACATGCAGAGGAAGTTTGTCCTAGTCTAGAAGGAAAGAGGAAGTTTAGCTGCTGGCTGGCCAAACATCCCTCCCCATGTGTAAACATGTTCACTCTAGGAATGTTGTACTTGACTGCTCCTGTGTTTCATATCCCACAGTTGTGGGGGCTGAATGATAAGGGGTGAACCATGTATGTCACCTTGAGCTCCTTGGAAAAAATGGTGGATGGTAAAATGTATTTATCGCTTACATCTATTTCAGCAGTGGCAGCAGGCAACATGGCCCACTCAGCTCTGTCCCTCAGCCTTTTGTTGTTCCTCCCTGACCCCTAGCATCGGCTGCCTGAGGTAGATTTTTGTGACTCAAGATAGGGTCATCACTGCACTGGAACCCTAATCCTATCCTGACTGGCAGCAGAATTCCTGGATTTCAGGCAGGGTCCTCTCCTGGTTGAACCTGGGGCCTTCTGCCTGCAAAGTGTATGCTCTGCCAGTGAGCTTCAGGGCTTCAGTTCCCCACTGAGAGATTTACCCTTTAGAATCCTAAGGAGGGAGCAAAACCCAGAAAAATGACAGCTCACAGTTTCAAAATTGAACAAGACATCCGCCAAAAGGCAAAAAATGAAAATTTAAAAAGCAAGGAACGGTGACTTATCAGGGACACTTGGAGCACAGAACCCAGTCCCAGATTTACCACCCACTGAGAAGTAAACCTAAATGAAAGCACCTGGAGCAGGGCTTGATTTGACAATTGTGGGGTGTGGGGGGGTGTAAGGGAGGGTGCAGAGCCAGCTCCTGTAGAAATTAAAAAGCAAAGCAAAAGCCCAGAGTGAGGCCGAAACTCCATAGCTATTGGAACAATTACAGAGCACACGCATCCCTTCTGAACAAATCGACCTTTTCCTTTTCATCAAGTTGCAAAACACTAAAGGTTAAGGAATGTTTGAAAGGAAGCTAATGCTTTTTAAAATGGGGAGGGGGGTAGATTTATTCAAGACTCAAGCAAACTTTGCGAGGAACCATAAGGCGCTAAACACATAAATTCCCCGATTCCAATAAAAAGAAAAGAAGGTGAATATGAACAGGCACATGCAATCTGTACATGCAATGTTTTTTTTGTTTATTGGAAGGATGAATGAATGTTATGAATGAGTGTTGCTTCCAGGACGACATGAAGTTTGAAAAGAATAAATAGCCAACGAGAGGCACCTGCCCCAATGCTGGTTAATTGCAATTTTTAAGCCACATTTCTTTGTCTCTAGTGTACGGGGATGACATGAGTACAAGGAGAGCAGATCAATGATGGTGTCAGATTTTCTTACTTTCCACGTTGCGTTTGACCTGGATGGCACGAACGGTAGTCACAACTAACGGGGAAAATGAAACCGCCTGTCCTGCTTTTATCACCCTAATGAGCACAAACAAAAATATGTAGAGAAACGCTTTCCCCAAAGTTCTCGAGGTTACTGCTCCAATCCTTCAGCTGTCCCTGAGCGAGCAGGGACAAATGTCAATTGGTACACCACGCAAAGGATTTGTGGGACAATTCAATCTTTACCCTAAAAAAGAAAGAAAAGAAATTGTGTGCAATAACAACAGCTGCAACAATAATAGCCTTAGTGACAATCATCGGAAATTAAAGAGAGACTAGGAACAGAAGACATAAAACTACAGCATCTTAAAGACTTAACCATTAATGAACTCTGTTTTGTGGCTTTTGTAGGCTGGAGTCCACATCATTGAATGGAAGTCTGCAAAAGCTTCTGCAAACATGGAATCTTGTCAGTCTTTAAGGCGACCCAAGACCATTTTGCATTGGATAGCGATGGAGGAGAATTTCAATTCACATCACATTTAAAGGTGGGTCTAACTTATCCACACTTTTTGAAACAATATAAGACAATATAAGAAACATAGCAGGCCTTCAAAATTTGCACTGCTCTGGATTTTGCAACGCAATTCTCTGATCAAGTAATGTGCTAAGAAATGTGTATAGGTGGAAACAACATACAGGAAAAATTAGAGGTAATTGCTTTGCAAAAATGTGCATATTAGGCAAAAATGCACAAGGACGCACTAGTGAATCTTCATGAGCAAAAACAAACAAACTTCAAATGGATGTAGAAGTGTGGATAATTGAATTTAAGATTGGGAAAATGACAAAGAGGGAGAAACAGAAATTGACAGGTTTGCCCATCCCTAGTGCCTGATGGAACAAATACAGCTGCCCTTCTGGAATAAGGACATAATCCCAGTCTGACAAAAGGTCCATTTCATCCAGTGTCCTATTTTAACAAGTGGGCTCCAGACACTTCTGGAAACCCATGATCAAGGAGCTTGAGTTTAGTGTTCTTGCAAACTATTTCATCTAAACACGATCAGCTTCCTTCTAAACCTACTGTGAACAGTCCTTGCCCTCAACCAGAGCCAGTGTGGTATTGTACAGAAGATGCTGAACCAGGAGGGCCTGGTACAAATGTCCCATCCTACAGCTCCATAAGTGACCACAGGCAAAGCAGTATTTCTCAGCTAACAATTCTACCATCTCATTCTGTGGCACATGTAGACGGGGCATTGGTGTTCTTCAAAATGTGTCATCGTCCCCCCCCCCATGTATGGTCAGGGCAGGTCCAACACATTTTGCTGCCTGAGGCAGAATGCTAACACCTCTCCCTCCTCCAATTCAAGGTGCGTAGTACTTGAGGAGGGCCAAGTTAAAATCCCACAGTCACCTCTTATTGTTGTATTGTCACTTACGCTAACAAAGATACCTTTGCTGTCCCTTCTTGACATCCAAAACAAGCCGTCTGAGGCACTCACTACACTCTGCCTGATGGTAGGGGCAGCTGTGTCTAGGATGTCACTCTGCCTTGGTGCAGCCTCCACCCTGTTCCAGAGTGGGGCAGGCCTGTATGGATTAAAATTGAATACTGGACACACATGCCCAATTCCATGTGCCACCTTCAAAATGCTTACCTAAAATTACAGTTGAATTGGATTAATAAATGAATGCAAGATACTAGAGCTTAAACGGGGCTCTGGAGATGGTGCAATCAAACTTCTCGAGATGTCAGCACAGCACTTAGCAGTATTTAACAGTTGCATAATATATGGAAATTCACTTTTGTGTTCCCATGCTGGGAGATATTTCATCTGCTGACATTCTGATGGCGTCATGCAGCAGTACAAAGCAGGAGAGCCCTGCCAGGGGGGAAAAGTTGGCAACCTTAGTCTCAGCTTTTCCATGGCTTGACCCCTGCGCTTGAAACTGTAGCTTTGCTAAAGGGTCAGAAAAGTCCTTGTCATCCCCCTCCATTGCACTGCAACGGCAGCTATTTAACCAGCTTACACACACCGTAAACTGTGTTAAATCCAGATACTCAGAAAATCCTGGGAAGCGAATCATTTCTGTTTCTCTTCCCTAAAATCCTGTTTGCTAAAACCCATTTGGTAGATGAGAGAATATTTTTTTCGTTGTGAATAAGTGCTCAGGTTCATTCAGTCATTCCTGTTAACTGCCAAACGCGCCCCCTTTCTCCAGCATATAGGATTTCTATGAAAGCATGATTTAATTTGCAGTTAATTAACTCATCAAATCATCATTCTGATTAATCAATTAATGCTTTCAGACCCAACCGAGACATTTGTAATTTCTTACGAATAAAGTGGGCCCTTTTTAAAATTCATATGGCATGGTGATCAGCCGAAGTGAATGACAGGCAGTGTAAGTGATGCTTTGGACTAAAGTACATGGGATGCTCCTTCAATTAAAGTTTGAAAGCACTAATAGCCATTGATTTGATTCATTCATTAACTACAGATTAAAATGTTGAGTTTACAATCAGAACTCATCCATTGTGGGGAAAGGGTGAGCAATACGTTTAGGCATGAAGCATTGGGTACAAGAGCCTTGGAAGGGTTGCCGTAATACTGGAATGTCTCTAAGCATGTACAAAGTGTTTTTCCATCATTGGTGAGCCTGAAAATAGGCTCTGGTTTGTTTGTTTTTCAAAATGTTGAAGTATTCTGCACAGTTGGGAATCTGTGGCAAACAGACTTGGGGGGGGGTGTTGGGGCAGTCATGCCCTCTAGATGCTGTTGGACTACAACTCCCATGAGCCACAGCTCAAACAATGGTCAGGGATGACAGGACTTTTAGTTTAACAGCAACTGGCAGGCAACACATTTGCTACCCCTGGCAAGGTGTCAACAGAAATTCAACTACACTCTTTAACCACAGACAATTGAGGGACAAACGAAATGGGTGTGTACAGCACAGGCAGAGATGCCTCTAGAATAACTCTCTTAATGATGATGTGCATCTAAGCAGCAGCAGCAGCACCCGCCCCAAATGGTAAAATGGTTTAGCTCCAGGCACCTCTTCATGATCAGAAATAAACATTCCTGGGGGAAGGAACCATAGCACAGAGGGGTGGGATTGAGCGCGCTCGCTTCTCCTGCAAAAGTTTCCAGGTTGATGCTTGGGCATCAGCAGTTGCAAAGGGACCAAGGGATCCCAAATACTTGCTGCGGCTCTGGGTCGCAGACAAGCCCCGCGCAAAAACGAGTTTGCAAAAAAGACGAGCTGGTGCCTTCGCAGCGCGCGCAAACTTGGTTGCAGGGTCGCAGGAAACCCCTCACCTTTAAGAGCTGTGAAAGGCAAGAGTTTAAACGAGCGTCACTCTCCCTCACAACTCTGCAGGGCAAACTTGCTCCCGGTGCCCTCCCTCTCCTTTCTTTTCAGGACGGATAAAGGAAAGTCCTTCCTCTGCGCAGCGGCGCGTTGTTGAACTACGGAACTCGCGCCCGCAGGAGGCAGCGATGATGGCCACCAAACTGGATGGCTTCAAAAGTGTATTGGACAAATTCGTGGAAGGGGATAAGGCTATCAGTAGCCGCCAGCCACTAAGGTCATGCTCTGCTTCCACAGTTGGAGGCAGCAATGCTCCTGAATACCAGTTGCTGGGAATCACTGGGCTCTTGGGCTCGGGTCTTGCTTGCGGGTTTCCTACAGGCATCTAGGTGGCCACTGTGAGAACAGGATGCTGGACTAGATGGGCCACTGGCCTGATCCTGCAGGCTTTTTCGATGCTCTTTTCTCCCTTGCATCAGGTCACCCCCGCCCACCTCCACCTCTTCTCCTTAAGGGATAGTTATCATGACAGTTAACATCCAGGAGAGTCGTCTTAATCCTCCCATCAATGAAAAGCAAAACAAGTAATCGAGCAACAAAAGATGTTTTTAATCGTTGACAGCCCCACTTTTTGCTAAGGAACCCCCGGAGACCCTGCTGGAAGGGCAGGCGCAGTTAGGGGCGCGCCCCACCACCAACGCGTGCCAAGGGAGGGGGGGGGGTCTCTTTCGAATCCACCGCCTGCTCTAACGGATGTCTGTCTTGGAATCCAGAAATGCCTTTGCTTTTTGTGTCCTAGACAAAAGAGAAACCCCCTTGTGTCTCTTGCGAAACCATCCCAGTGCCGAAGGAAGGAGGAAAGGGTCGTGGGGCCGGGAGAGGATTGTCTTGCTGTAAATCACCCATCCTTGTCTGGGACTGCTAGCGCCTCCGCCCTGCTTAAGCACATGCGTAACTCTCACCAAAATAAGTGAGACTTATTCGTTTTAGTGGATCAGTGCCAAAAAAAAATTGTTTAATTGTTTTACACAGAGGCGTTTAAAAACAGCACATTATTTTTTTTTAGAAAGAGTGAGTGGGTGGGTGTGTCAAAGACGGGGACATAAAGAAAATACGAATTCTTAGTCTCTCTCTTTCTCACACACCGTTTATGCTATGCAATCAAATGACTTGTGCTTTCTTTTTTAAGCGAATCAAGCTTTATTGAGTATATATTATAGATTTTTTTTTTAAAAAAATAAATAAATACCACATGGATGGATCTGGATATCCTGAGCCAGGATCCTAAAAACGTTGCTCGTGGTACTTGCTACGCTTGCCCTTCTTTTTAAAAAAGCAAGCAAAAGGGAAAAAGAAAAAGAAAAGAGCAATCCCATTTATGCAAAGGCGTCCGCTAGCAAAAACTTCCTAAGGGTGTGTGAAATTGACTAATCTCTCATGGCTTAATATAAATAGCATTTGCTGTCGCCTCTGGTGGCGTTGCAGGATCCGTGTCTTTCCTCCTCCCTCCCGCTGCCCAGCGAGAGCGCACCGCGGCTCTGCCAGGCGTTAACTTATTTCTTCCCAAGCGATGGGCAATTGTCTTCTGCAGAGATTTCTCTTCGCTGCTTCTCTCTCCGGCGGGAGAACCATCTGCAGCTTCCAGCTTTCTGCAAAAAAAAACAACCCCTGAGAGCTCTCTCCGTTTGCGTTCAGGCTGGGAAGCGATCAACCCAGAACAGGACGTCCCAGTTACAAATTGAGGGAAGCGGGCGCAAACAAAATTTTTCTTTTTAAGGAACCAAAATTCCTGCAGCTCGATCCAGGTTGAATAACCTGGTCGGCTTTAGTGGATTTAAAAATAATATATATATACCTTCAGCTGCAATTAAAACAAGCTAAAACAGGGTTTGCAGCAGGTGAGGTTTTGCAAACTCCCCACCTGGAAAATCTGCACTGCCCCAACCCCCAATTTGATGCTCTCAGTTAGGAAAGAGTTTAGAGACGGCCTCGGAAAGTGGTGCTTAAAAGCCATCCCCCCCCCTTCTTCCAGAAAGGTTGTGTTTGTGTGAGCGCGCGCGCATGTGTATGCCTATGTACAGGATATTATGTGTGTGGCCTCAGCAGGATGAGAGCAGAAAACTTATCCAGGGAAGCTTATATATCCCCTTGGGACTCTTGGGAGGGCTGCGTGTCCGTGCGTGATGCTCTCTAGTTGTCCCTTACGGCCGTGGCACAAAAGGGAATCGGGAAGGCGCAAGAGCCACTTTTCCACAACAGCCCCGCGCAGAGGGAGGTCAAGGCGCGGCGTTGCCGCCGCCCTTTCCTGGGCGCAAAAGTCCAGAGACCGGCTGGGGTGTGTGGCGCTCCTGAGCGCAGTTGGGGAGGTGTCGTGGGCAACTGGCGGATACCTGCCTTTGCTCTGCAAACCGTTTTCATTGGCCAGCCCTTGATCTGGGGCTCTTCTGACTTGGCCCCCATTGCACTGATTTACTGGGCGCTTTAGTTCAAGAAGGAGCGCCTCTGGCCAATTGTAGCCTCTGGCCAGTTTTAGCTTCTCCTGTGTGTGGTGTTTGTGTTAAGGCGCTTGGTGTTTCAAGTGCACGCACGCACGCACCTCGCAAGAGCTCCTTCCAGACAGCGACTGGGATGACAGGGAAAATAATCTGGAGAGGGTTGTGAGATGGGATCTGATACAAAGGAAAAACTGAGTTTCTTTTAAACATCGCTTCCTCTTTTTTCCTTTTTAAGAAAGCGGGGAATGGCAGTAATCCAGAGAGGCAAGGCAGGCACTGAATCCGAGCAACATTCCCAATTTAAATAAATAAATGAGATACATAAAATCGAACTTTTCCTCTCCTTGCAGGACTTGCTGAGCCCGTTTGCAAAACCTAAAGGAGTTAAAACAACAACAATTATTTTGCAAAGACCAGCAGAAGGTGGGAAAGGGGGTTGTTAAAGAATTGCTCAGACTCTCCAGATCAATGGCTTGTGGGGGTCATTTCCGACGTGGAAGTCTTTTGAGACTTGCGCCCCCCCCCCACACCTCTCCACATGCTGATTGCAAACGGTTTTTTAAAGTTCCAAGCTCTGGATTTCTGGGCTGTTAAAAACCAAAACCCTAAAAACTGTCGGAGTTATAACCACCACCGCTTAAGAGGCTCGGCAGACAAAACATCTGGTTCGTTAGGGCAAAGTTGCTGGAAAACAGAAAAGAAAACTTTGCTGCCGTGCAAATTCGCTTACCAAAACAATTTACATTCGAGAAAAGGTTCTTAGCCAAAATGAACAAACTTAGTTTCCTTTTTCTTTTTAATTTGTATCCGAGGGCTCTGGGAACCCGCAAGTAATTTCCAAAAGAAAATACGTTGTTATTGTTGCTGTTTCATAGCACTTGGGGCAATTTCCCCCAGAGCTCCGCCTCCCACATTTCAGGATTAATGATTACTTTTCCAACTATTTCCCCTCCCCACCAATATTTCCACCACCCTTCAAAAAAAGAGAAAAGAACTGAAGGATGTCATTGGGAAGGAGTGAAGAAGGAGTTATGGGAGGGGGAGTATTTTTTCCCAAGCCTACAAAAACCTCAGACCCCTCATATTTATGTTCATTCATTTCTCCCTTCCTTACTGTTCGTCAAGGAGGGGAGGGGGGGAACACACCCAATATTTTCTTTTCCTTCCCTTGGGAGAAATTAAAATTAAACTTGCAATTAAAATCGGGGGAGGGGGTGGAACTAGTTGTTGCTTCACCTTAGAACAAAAGAAAATGTTGGCACAGGAGGGGAAAAATTATTACCAAGTTGCTTGTTTTAATAGACAGGCAAGATATATTTATGTTACACACAGAGACACACACACACTTCCCTGGACCTTGCCAATTTCATTCTGCCTTGCCTGTTTACACTTACACGCACACACACAATATATTAGGGAGAAGGGTTCACAGCTTCTTTAAGAATGAGTATCTGATTCTTAATACTACAAATACAAACTTTCTTGGGGAGATGGTAGGAATCAGATCCCAGTCTTAAAAGGTCGGCCGCCACGCACGCACACGCACACGATCATCGCCTTGCAGCCTTCTCAATAACAACACGACTACCTTTGCTCATGACGTTGTTCTGCAATGTATTTCTGCAAAGCTTTAAGCCTCCAGACTCTCTCTCTCTCTCTCTCTCTCTCTCTCTCTCTCTCTCTCTCTCTCTCTCTCTCTCTCCACTCACAGGCTTGACCTGTCCTCTTTGCAGGATCAGATCCTCAAGTTCCCTTAAGCCCTTGGCAAATGTAGGGCTTTCCCCCCTCTTTTTACTCCCAGTTTTATTACTCGAGGCCTAAGCAACACTCCTACAAACAAAGTACGCAATACTTCTTGGGTGAACTGTTGATTCCTTCTTAATGACGTTCAACGCGAAACGACCGGGTTACTGCAAGGATTTGGGGAGGTTAGGTGTTTGGCTGTTTGTGCTTCCAGCAAGAGAAAAGATGTAGGAACTAAGGCAGGTCCTCTACGAAGCTGGTCCCAGCCAGCAGCGGTGGCAAATCTGCGTCTGCGTAGCCATGCCCAGTTTGGTACCCACGCCTCAAATACCTAAGGATAGATCATCCTTGCCAGATTGTCTGCCGCTGAAAAAGGAGGCAATTTCTTTGGAAGATTTGATCTTTTCGAAAGCCAAGTCCTTCCTCTAATTCTGCTAAAATCATCAACCTTCCCAATGTAATTACGACCGTTTTAGGAATACTGGTAATCAAGCTTTCATTACATATAGGTTTCTTTTATCTAAAAAAAAAAGGGGGGGAGTGTATTTGAGAAGTGAACTTTCTTGTGACGTTACAACCCAGTAGGATATTTTCTGCTTTGTTTAATAAAACGACAACTTCTCATAGCAAAAAATGTCAAAAGTTCCTTTAAGAAAATATAAATAAATATAAATAGTTATAGATAGGTGTGTAAAGCCTAGCAGACGTGATCCCCTACGGGGGCAAGTCGCCCCCCCTCCTCCGAAAGAAGAGGGGTTTTATCTGAAAACTGCCATGTTTAGCAGACTTCTTAGTTTCAGACCTGTGCAAAGGTGGCACCCCCCCATCTCTCCCCATCTGAGCTACCGAAGTTCTCTGAAATGCTATGCTCATTCCCCAATCCCGAAACGGCAACACCTCAATTAAAACAATTGCATTTTACGTTCTTAGTTCCTGATAAGAACCATCAAGAGAGTCTCCTCTTTTTGCAAAAATAAAAAATAACCCCCCCAAGAATAAGCCAAACTTCTCAGCCCAAATTCTCCAGCGCCTTCCATAAGACTCATTCCATATAGAGGTAAACTCTCCCAGGTTTGAGTCCCCGGAACAATTAAGACTAAGGAGGTGAATTATAAAGGGAATTCTCTTCCTCTCCTCCCATTTTACATTATAGCTCTCTGGTTTTACCAAAAGAAGAAGAAAAAAGCGAATATTGTTTCTGATACGTGGGGGAAGGAAGATCAAGGTTTTCTCTCTTTTTTCCTCTTTACACCTAGCACCATGGGGGGGGGTATCCCCTCCCTGCAAATTCAATGCCATTTTGCAGGTATTTGACTAATTAAAAAGAAGCAGTTTCACTGGGCCTGCCTTGCTAAAATGCAGATCTTTCTAATTTAATAGCTGCAGGGAAAATGTGTGTGGGGGGGGGGACCTGCAAGGGCTAGACGACTTGTAGTGCCCCTCTCTTCCTGTCCAAACTCCTCTGCCTCTTTCCATCCATCCAATTCTGGACCACTGTTTAATAGGAAAGTGGTCCATGGCATCGTCAGGATGCAAGAAGAACACGATTAGAGAATGAGGAGTAGATTGGTTGGGGTGGGGTGGGGTCACAAGTTTGTGTTGGGTTCTTGTGGTCCTTCAGACACACCAGGGGTTCCTGATGCGACACTCAGCTCAGGGGGAAGTGAATCCAATGAAGAGCAGGATCCACACTACTTGTGGCGGGGGCGGGGGCGGGGGCGGGAGCGGGGAGCGAGGTCAGAAAGAGGTCCTTTCCCTCCCCCCCCCCCCGTTTAAAATTCTGGCTTACTACGCATTTGCAGGCAAAACCGCCTCCCTTCCTGGCCAATAAAACTGCTATTAGCTGGCCCTTCTTCTAATTCTAAAACATTGTGGCCTGGAAGAAAAGGGAAAGTTTTGCTTCGGTGCAAAAAGTTAAAGGATCTCTCCCGCTCGGGTTGCAAAACAGGCCTCTATCTCTGTCCGGACCTCACGGCTTTCAGTTACATCTTGTCTAACCCAGATATCGCCTAGTGTACCCCCGCTCCTTTGGGGAAAAAACCCACAAATACACACACACAACCCTAATAACCACGAGCGATTCTCACGCTGAGCAAAAACTCTCAATAATAACAGTCTCAATTTCGCGCGCGCCTTGCTTTGGACACCCGCGCATTCTCCCCTTTAGGATCGTGTGCAGCTCTCTGTAGCTGGTCACACAAACCCCGTGCGCTTTTACGCGGTTTGACAAGCATGTATTTTGGAAAGCTGCTCCATTTCTCCGGACTTTGTTGGGTCTCTGTCTCTCTGCTCTCCCCTCCGCCGCCGCTTCAAGACTTTGCGCTCACATTTGCTGCAAAGGCAAGCTGACCCCTTCTTCCCTGCTTAAGTTGCCCCGCGCGCGTGAGTTATTGGTGCGGAATCTCCCAGCCTCCCGTTCCGCCTGCCCGGTGCTTGCAGTTGCAACGCGCGCATCCCGGGTGACACTGATGGATGCGCCAATGGGGGAGATGGACAGATGTTGGGGCGGATCTAACGGCATGCAAAGCCAGAGAAGCAGAGGGAACTCGGAGAATCGGGATTGCGGGGAAATAAAATAGAAAACTCACTCATTCCTGGTACACACAACCCGCCACCAACCCACCAGCAAAGTCAGAGAGGAAATGTTTCTTCTTCTTCTTCTATTATTATTATTATTATTATTATTATTAGGGGGTAGGCTAAGGGTTTGCTAAGCAAGCCCTTATCGCCTCTCGCAGTGTCCAGATCCTGGATCCTGCAACAGCAAACCGACGCCAATGCAATGGAGCCCAGCGACCCTGGACAAGACAACTCACCCTCTTCTGCTCCTAGGCAAGAGAATTAACATTCTCCCACGCTGGCGGTGGCAATTTCCCGAGGACTGCAAAATACTTTTGCTCTCTCTCTGTTTGTGCATGTGTGTGTCTCATCCTAAGGGACCGTCTCTCTCACCCCTCCCTTTCTTAAAAAAAAAGGAAACCATCCAACAACAGCATATTTTTCCCTCCCCCTGCTACTCTTCAATGTAAAAAAAAAAGAAAAAAGAAAAAGTACCTAATCCCTTACCCCGCACAGCAAAACCCAACATCTGAAAACATCTGTACCGAGTGAGGGTCTTGGGAGGCATCCCAAAATCTTCAAAGACTAGGACAGACTGCAGTGTGTTTCTTAATATATATTTTTATAAAAAAACACCTTACTGTGAAAAAGTGAGATCACTCTTTCCCCCCACTCAAAAAGCACGAGATTACACACAAATTGTTATCATCATCATCTTCATCATCATATTATTATTTTTTTTAAAGAGAGGAAAATTCTTTGCTACTGATGTTTGCTGCGCTTAAGCAAAAGGATCTGGGTCTCCAGGCGCTTGCCCGGGCATTGCAGGGAGCTGTTATTAAATATCTCTCAGCCACACAAAGAAAAGAGAGCGGGGAGGAAGAGAGAGAGAGAGAGAGAGGGGGGGGAGGGGGTGCAATTGGCAGTCGAGAAGGTGCTTGGCTCTACCTTCTGATCCATGTTCATAAAGCACTTGAAACGCAGTTAAGAGTCCATCCTCTCTTCTCTGGCTCCCCCTCTTCCCTCCTCCCTCCCTTCCATTCCCTCTGCCGTACCCTATTGCAAGCCAGGAACACCCAATCGAACGCGCAGCGCATCGATTCGCCAAGCGCTCTTTTGGCAAGGGATTTCTTTTTCTTTCTTTCTTTTTTAAAAAACCCACCCTCCTAGATCTCTTTCCCCCACCAATGAACTTGGACTTGCAAGGCGGGGTGGGAGCGAGCGAGCGACTGAAAGAGCCTCTTTAAAAAAATAAAATAAAAATTTTAAGAAGTACGTGGTGTGATGTGTGGTGAAGAAGAAAACCTGGGAGGCTTGTTTCTTTTTGCAATGGACCAAGATTAGCTGGTCTTTATTATTATTATTTTTTCTCCTCCCCTTCCCCGTACTGTTTGCAAAGATTTCCTGGGGGACCTTTGCAAAGATGAGGACAGAGACGTGAAGGAAGGCAGGAAGAGGAGAGAGGGGGGCGGGAGGGGGGAGAGCTCCTAAAGTGGATCCCCTCTGCAGCAAGAAAGAGGATTGCAAGCCGGAAACCTTGGATATATGCTTGCAGGAGCCTGAAAAAGCACCCAGCAAGGAAGGTTGGTAAGTCAGGGAAGCAGCAATGCCAAGAGGGGGGCGTGAATCCCGGAGGGGCGCATGAATGCTCTGGGCCCCAGAGAGAGAAACGATTGGAGGGGCGCTGCTGTTTCTTTCCTTTCCTTTTTAATGCTGGGTCCTGGGTGAAGTGTTTTGTTGTGGGGTAGGGGAGAGTTGCACGTGCAACCCAGCTCCTACTTATGCTTGTTCGGGGGCAAGTACCACCGACTCCTGCGGAACTTCTTCCCAAGTCAATGTCTCTCTCCTCCCCACCCCCTCGAAAAACCCCTTCCTTTACGTTGGTGGACTCACGAATCCTAAGTCCCGGGACCCCTGATGAAAGCAGCAGGGTCATGTTTCAAGGGGGCTTGCACCCCCTAACAAGGAGCTTGCACCTCTGTTGCTGGACTCCTGCTGTTGACCTGTGCTGATATTATTATTATTATTATTACTACTACTACTACTTCCAGAGATTTTGGCATGCGGAACACAGTCCTCCAGCCTAGAAAAATACTTTGCCCCTTCTGTGCTCTCTCTCTCTCCCCCCAATCCCCCGCCCTGGTGCTGCCACTGAATGGGGGGGGGGAAGAGAGTTTAGAGGCGCCTGGCGGTGGTTGAAAGGGAAGGGAGGAGGAAGCACCCCTGATAGCAGAGCTGGGCAGACCTTCTCCCTTCCTCTCCCGCTGGCCTCCCTTGACAGATTTGCTGTCAAGGCCTGGATGACCGGAGGGCGGCCGCGTTTCAGGAGGGGTGGGCAGGCGGGAGAGGCTGCCTGGAAGAACTCTGGCTCACCCCTTCCCAGCCAACACCCCCCCCCGCGCCTGCCAGCCACCCCCATCCGCATGCCTTCCACGCACTTCCCAGACTTTACTTTGCTGGAGGAATTCTCCTCCGAGCTGGAGAGGAAGGAAGATGATGGATTTCTTATTTCTCCCTTTTGGAGAAGAAGAGAAGGATCTCTAAGCCACGGGGTTTTTGTTTAAGGGGGATTATTTCGAAGGAGCTGTCTGAGAAGGGACCCTGGAGCAACATAGGGCGGAGAGGTCAAGAAATGGGAGCTTTCCAGGAATCCCCCCTGGGGATGTTTGGAAGGGATCTGGACTTTGGGTGGGTGGTCTTTGAAGCTCACGAGATGGGCTTCGTGATCCAGGTGGGATAAGGGGAGACCCAAAGGATGCCTTGGAGAGGTTTAGACGGGGGCTGAGAGGGCGTTTAGGATATTCGTAGGGGGGTATCCCCATCATTGTCCCGTTGGCCTAGATCTGAGATTCCCTCCAGACCTCAGGGGTTTGCAATGGGAGCGGGATCGGAGAGCCCAACCGAGGTGGGACCTCCAAACTCCTGTCGGGTGATGGGACGAGAAGTCTCAGGTATTTTTCCTGCTCCCAAAAAGAGCTCTGTCTGGGAGGGGGGCACAGGGGGTCCTGCCAATGCTGTCCTGGGGGTTCCCTCTGGTTGTGGAGGTGGGTGGAAAGCTAGGAGATGCAGCCCGAGCACAGTGTGTGCGTGGAAAGGTGAGTCTCACCTGTGGGACGGGACGAGGAGCCGCTCTTCCTCTCCTCCACTCTTGGGGGTTCAGGCGCCGGGCAGAGACTTCCATGGGATACCCAAAAGGTGGCTTTCAGAACTCTCACGCGTGGTGGCTGGGGCGAAGTGGGGGGGGGGGGAAGAAGGACGGCCCACCAGTTGGGTAGGGGAAGAGGCATGCTCCTCCCCTGCTTTCCTTGGGCAGCTTGGCATCTGAGACAACCCCCTGCCCGCTCTGCTGCTGCAGACTGGGCACCCTCGAGATCACTCGCCCTAAGCTGATGGGCGCCGTCGAGGCTGCGGGTTGAATTGAGCGGGGAGGGGACGGGTTGGAGGAGGAGGGATCCTCCCCCCGTCCCTCCTTGTCTCCTCCCCCTCCTCCCGGCTGCCATCTGGGGAGGGGGAATCCCCTCTCCTGCTGCCTCCCCCCTCCCCACTCCAGAGCGCTCTTCTTTCGCGCGTGGCCCCCGCTGCGTTGCTGGGCGGCTGCCGCGCGAGGCGCAAAGAGTTAAGGCGGCAGCGGCAGCTTCGGCGGCAACGGTGATGGGCGCCCCCCTCTCCCTCCCTCTCCCTCTCCCCGGCGACTAGTTGGAGTCACGCTGCGATCATCTCTTTTTCCCTTCAAGCTTTGCCTGTTGCCTCCGCCGAAGCCGAAGAAGCCGCCGCTCGCCGAGCCGTCGGAGCGCCGGGCTGGAGAACTGCAAGGCTGCGCGCGGCGCTTCCAAGAGCCGGCCGGCCGCTCCAGCAGGAACCCTGGAGGGCGCTTGATGCCGTGAGCTCCCCGAAGAAGACCGGAGGAGGAGGAGGAGGAGAAGGAGGCGCCGCCGCTACCGTCGGGCCGGGCTGGGGGTGGCTCCCCTCGGAAGGACTCCCCCAGAGGGCGCCTCCACAGGGCTGACCCCAGTCCTTGCGCTCCTTGCTGCGGGGCGATCTGTCAAAGTCCCCCCTCCTTCGCTCCTTCCCTCCCTCCTTCCCGCGAGCAGCAGGGCTGTCCTTTGCGCTCCCTTCTCCGGCTGCTGCTCCTGCCTCCGCCTCCTCTTTCTCCTCTTTCTCCTCCTCCTCCTCCTCCTCCTCTTGCACATCGTGCATGCCCAGCAGCGGCAGCAGAGGCGGCAGCAACAACAACAAAAAGCTCGCAGCGGCAGCGGCAGCCCAGCCTGGAGCGGCTCTCTCCTCCGACCCGGATCGAGGGAGGCTGAAGCAACTCTGCTGGCCCCCAGCCCCCAGCCGGCCACCTCCTCCGCCACCTCCTCGCCGCCGCCTCCTCCGGGCGCTGCCAGCGGACGCTGCCTTGCAACATGCCGAGGAGGAAACAGCAAGCGCCCCGGCGCGCAGCAGGTACGAGCCAGGCGATCCCCCCACATCCTCTCTTCCCAGAATCTGCCACTCCAGGTTAGATTCCGCCCTGCACCCCGCTCCTCTCTTGACCGCTGGTTAGCCAGCCTCTCTTTCGCTCCTTCTCTCTCCCACGATTTAGGAAGCAGGGTGGGGTTGTGGGGGATTGGTTGGTGGGAATAGCCACCCTCTCAGCGCCTTACTTTTGATTTTATTGGGGCTGAGACCCTTGGATTCCGGAGCTTTGGGGCACTTTCCTGAACTGTGCATCAGCTGGGTGACTTGTACAAAGAGGGCCGTTGGGGTCCTCTTTGGCTTCCCCACCGCCTTCCTGGTTCCCTCTCCCAGTTTTTCACCCCAAATGTTATTTATTTATGGTTTCTTGTGCCAGAGGAGGTGGTTTGGCAGGCGGCACAGAGAGACGCTTAGGACCATGTGGATAAAATTCCTTCACCCAACTTTCTTTCTTTGCCTTTGGGGGTGACACCGAGAGAGGGGGGCACCACCACCAGACGCCCTCTTCTTTCTGAATGGGCACTTCCTTTGACACCCTCCACGCTATTGATTTCTAATTTATAAGACTAAGCTGCACAGGAAACTAGAGCAAAGGGAAAAAAGGGGGAAAAACGGTTCTGGATATTGTTAGATGGTTGTCAAGAATCTTTTTTTACATTCCTTTTTACACTTGCCAGAGTTTGTTTTTTAGGATATCCATATACTATTCCCTTTTAACTTTTTTTTTTTTTAAAAAAGAAACTGGTGCACTTTATTTACCATCAGCAGTGCTAGCTCTTGTTAAATTTGCAAACCGGATATTTTTGTGTGTGGAAAGGCCAGGTTTGCAAAACAAATACTTCTTCCTTCCTCCATGCCTTCCTTTTAAAAACAAAACACCAAACCCCTTACCTTTTATTTTTGCAGCCCTTTTTAAGGCAAGGGGTGGGTGGAGATCTGGGTCTGGAGCAGAGTTTCCTTGGCCTGTTGCCATCCTTGATTTGATGGCTGATTGATTGCCTGTCATCCAGTTGCCTTTGATCTATTCATTCCCAATAAACCTCAATAAATCACTTGCCATGGTAACGCCAGACTCTGTATGACATCACGCACGTGGCCTGTCAGCTCTGCCAGTGCAACTTTCAGGGTTTCTGGTTTGCTTTAGTTGGGGTGGCATGGACGGAGAGAGTTGATTAGGGCAGATCTTCTTGCACTGGAAGGTGCCCTCCTTGCAGAGTACTGAAGGGGAGAGGATCAGTATTCTGTGGATATTTAAGTGTGGGAGATGAAGTTCTTGTAATCTTTAGGAAGCAGACATATGCAAGGTATGCTGGAGTGCCTTTTGATTTTGAAGTGGTTGTCGTCCTATGTTTAACCAAGGAGTTTATCATTTCTTGTGGCAATGAGAAGGAAGGTATACTTCTCAACAGCATCTTCTCAGAAATGGCTTGGTCTACAAAATAACCAGGCAGGCAGGCAGGCTGGCTGGCTGGCTCTCATGGGCGATAAGTTTGATTTTTCTCGAAATGAATCATCATGCATGGCATACATGCATCTTAACTTCATTCCTACATATCCATTTCCCCCAAAGCATGCCTCACCGATCGCCTTCCTTTCTTGAAGTAGTGATAGGAAGAAACTCTTTGTTTCCTCCTTGCAACACTTTAGCACTTTGCTCAGGAGCTGGGAAGTTAAGGAAAAGTTTCTGTTTGTAACAAACACGATGACGTAGGCACCTATCCCGTCTTTTGCCTTTCAGATGAATGCGAAGAAATGCTTGAAAGGTGAATTCAGAAGTTTCCCTTAACAATGATTAATTTCAGTGGAAAGGAAATATCTTCCAGGAGGTTCAGGCCTGTTCCTCAGGGCTAAACCAAGTTTTGAACTTGCAGTGTTCAGGAAAGGAAAGTCTCCAGACCTCTGCTGGAATTGGGGTTGGGCTGTGCGTTCTGCTGAACCTTTATATTTTGAGGCATGCTTTCTTCTTTATATATATATGCAGTTCTCACAAACAATTTACGATGTGTGCTGCACTGAGCAAAAGTGAAATCTCTCCTAGCTAACATCAGTGCAGATTTTGAATAAAGCTGAGCACCTTTGGCTGAAGCATTTAAATCACTTTTAAAAAATAAAATAAAAAGGAAAACTAATATAGCAGCATTTTTTTTTAATGAAAAGAAAGAAAAGAGCTTTCCAATGTAAAGTATCAGGTTATTTAAGAAATATTCATTAACAAAAAAAAGGGAGTTCGGGACTAATAGGAGATGGAAGAATGGATTTGCTCTATCAAAATGACCCGTCAAAACGACTTTGTTTCATATTTGATTTAATTGTCTCTCTCCTGACAGGCACATTTATCAATAGCTTAATGGTCAATCAGAAGTTGGCAGAGTGAATGCTTTCATTCTTTCTCATACACTTGCCTTGCCTTTACTTTATCAAAATGCCTTTGGCTAATGGATATAGGGAGTGGGGGCAGAGAATGAATGAGATCTGCTTATTTAAGGCAAGTGGAACAAAACTATGCTGTTGGTATAGGAAAAAATAGCCGAGGAGCTTATTATTATTATTATTATTATTATTATTATTATTATTATTATTATTATTATTATTATTATTAAAAAACCATTTGATGCAGCAGAAAGTTTTTTTAAAAAAATGTTTTCTTTTCTTCTTTATTTAACAGCTGCAACTTGTAAGGTCCATGACTGCTTTTGTGGTATACTCAGAGCGATGACAAATTTATTGCTTTGTACTGATAGAGCAAAGAGGAGAAAAAACGGGGGGGGGGGTAGAGGGAGAGTATGTGTGTTGGAGAGAGGAGACATACACATTACATATCCCTTGATTCGTCACTCAGGAAATCCAGTCTCCAGCAACCTTGAGAATACTCTAGGAAAAAAAAAATCCCCCTCCAAACTGAAAGGTCCGCTCAGCCATAAAAAAAGAAAAGTTGTTTTGCCAGCTTCATTAGTGTTCACCTAATTAGCTGTAAACCTGATGGATTCCTGACAGCTTTAATGATTGGAGATGACAAGCTCCACGCAGTGTCATCCAGCGGAATTAGGTTTGGAGCTAGTTTGATGTAATCAAGTTGATATTACACAGTCCTGGTTGCCTTTAGTTGTGCATTAACTCAATTTTCTGCTGCAGGTGACAAATGGGCTTTGGTACCTGGATAATCATGTCATAGGAATTAGGGCCCTCGTAATGGTCTGGAGTTGAATAACAACAACAAAGGACTCTCGGCAGCGTAGAGAGAGCTTGCAGCAGGTATTGCAGACAGGTGCGCAAATCCTTCATGTCTAGCCCAAGTGTGAACACCACAAGGGAGAAGACTAAAGCTGTCTTGAAGAATCAGAGAAATCTGTAAAAATGATGGTGTCTGCTTGTTTACTTTAGGACTTGGGTTGAGTAGGGTGGATGAGAGGAGAGGGGATGGAGGTGCTGAACGGGGTTTCTAAGAGGTACCAAAAGGTTTTATTTGGATAGCATTCTCCCCCCCCCCAAATTTTCATCATTTAAGTTGGAAAATGGTGTGTGCTGAGAAAGGGAACAGCATTTATTGCTGATTAGGAAAGTGTGGAGATTCTGGATTTAACAGAGGCCATTCTAGTTCATGCGAGCCATAATTATCTCACTTGGAATTACAAGCTTCCACATATTGCTTAAAAAAAATAAAATCTCCCTCTTTCAACGATTGAGAAAAGATTATTGCTGGTTCCTTTTCAGGTGGGGTTGGACATGATGGCTGGGAATTGTAAAGGTCCCCTAGAACTGCTTCCAGACTGCCATTATAATACACATTGAACTCAGTGGGGCTTGTTTCTGAGTAGGCATGTATAGGGCTGCGTGGCTAAAGATGCAGCTCACCTTGGTGTTGTTATGGTGGAATTAGAGATTTCTCGCTTTGCACCCTGAGGATGTTGCCACCCCACCTTCAAACAATAAGGCAGAGCAAATCTGATCTGAGGCCTTGAAAAATTACAGCAAAGGCTTCAGGTGTGATCCAGAATACTTAACACCAATGGGAATTATGTCATGGATTTCAGTGCTATGTGGATTCCACCATCAGCTCTGCAAAATATGCTTTATTTCCCACAACTGTACCTGTAGTTCTATTAATATCCTTAAATTGACTTCTGCTCCTGAAAAGGACTTAAGTCAGCAGGAAAAGGTACAAATAGAAATAGATGGATTTTAGTTTACTTCCCTCCCATGGAAACCTCTTTGGTTATCAGAGATCACAGTGAAATTTGCAAGTTCTTATAGCCTTGGTGGCGGTAGGAGATAATCTGCCATACAGGCTGAATTATAATGCTTAGGTCTTCAGGTGAAATACAGAATTTGGGAATATGAGTTCAGGAAGTTGAGTGTAACCCCTAAAAAAAGTTTGTACACCACAAGTAGTGTGTGTGTGTGTGTGTGTGTGTGTGTGTGTGTGTGTGTGTGTAGAACTGCATGCTGTGATAAAGTAAACTCTCTTCCTGAGTCCCTCCAGCCTCAGCCTCTGGGACTTTCCTTTGCTTACAAACCTGCCACATATTTCTCTGTGGGGCACAGAGTCTTCTTAGCTGACAAAATGATTAGTTATGGTTAAGGTTGTCCTTTGCAGCCCCTTACCCCTCAAAATAAAATTTAAAAGTGTGGGAAACAATGAGCAAAAGGAGGTAAGGGAGAGAGTGGAGCGTAAACCTTTGAAAAAGGAAGGAAGTCCTGATTCCAGTGAATGGCTTGTTGGGAAAGGGAATTTTCTAGAATCAGCTGCCACTGCTCCCATTAGCTTGACAGCTGTCAATTAGCCCTTCAGTAGTCTCCTGGGCCACAGTTTATTGCGTGCAGTTGATGTTGTCATTTTGTTCTCCGTTTTGCCTTGAGCACTATGATGAGCTGGAGTGAAATAGTCAATAACTGATGTATCAGCAGTTATTTCTTAAATTGGCTCACAAGTCTGCATTTCCCCCCTTTTTTATAGTAAAGATTGTTTTGTAAAGTGATTAGAATGAATTGTGACTGCTACAGGGTTATGGGAAATGTGGTCTAGCTTGGGGGGGTGTTAGAAGGATTATTTTTGGTGCCTTTTTTTTTTTTTTGGTCTAGGCTGTTTTCAGGATCAGTGTGAATGTGAATGCATTAAAGGAAAGAGAGGGGAAGAGAGCACACGACCGAGAGCATCTTCAGAGGAAAGTGCAAAGGAAATTGTGAAGGGTACAAGCTGCACACTTAGATGCATGCATATGGAATAGTGAAAGTGCGAATAAAAATAAATTTATTTGCCATTGAGGGGGGGGGTGGGAGAGAGGGAGAGAGTCTGCCCTGTAGCTTTTTACATAAACCTTGCAAGCATCGCCTCAAAACTGTGCAGCAATCCATATTTTAACCCGTTGTTTTGGCCAGTCTGAAGACAATCCTAGCTACAGTGATTCCATTTGCAAATTCTTAATATTAGACCTACTGTCTTTCAAAACAAAAAATAAAATAACAAGCAAACCAAAATGCCTCAGCGTTATTCAGGAAAGTAGGTGTATGTTTGCGCTCTAACAGTGGGCTATAAAGCAACAGATTTAAACCTTACATTATTTACAAAACCAATTAGTATCATGTTCAGGACCACCCACTTCCAGGTATTCAAGGCTTTGAATTCTTTCCATTATTCTGTTGCACCCCAAATTGGGGTTTTCTCTGTTGAAGGGTTAGAGTTTTCCTTTTTTAAAAAAGAGAGAAAGAAAGAAAAACCCTGAAAGGTGAATACAATATATTGTATTTAATAACAATGATATGGACTGGTACATCCAGACAGATAATATGCAGTTGTAATTAGACTGAATAGACAGGCATTCATTTTTAAATTTTTTGACACATGCATAAAATAGTCATATAATAAGATAAGATGACAATTTTATGTTAGGTTGATAAAGTGTCCCGATACATGCATTTAAATGTCTGTAAGCCCTTTTTTATCCAGACAGATTAATTCTAGTTTTTCAGCATTTGCAGAGTCATTAAATTAATTTCCAGAATCCCACTAAACAAGTGAATTTTTGTGTGTTTCACTTACATACAGGGGTGGAGACTGGAATCATTGTGGTTAGGCTTTTTTGTTTGAGTATTTCTGCATTGAAAACAAAGTAAAAAAAGAAAGAAAGAAAGAAAGAAAGAAAGAAAGAAAGAAAGAAAGGAGAGATATTCTCCACAAAGAGCAGACTTAACCCCCCCCCATATAAGATTATTTTGAAGGACACCATAGAATTTATTGCCAGTAAAGTTGCTATCTAAAAAGGAAAGGAATATTTATATATATGTATGCAAGGATGTGTTTAGCTACCCATAATTTTGCCAACGAAAGATGCTTTAAGTTCATTGGAGATGGGAAGAATTCATCAGCCGTGTAGTCGTATGTCCTTAAGGGGGGGGGAGCAGAGACTTCATCAAAGGGATCCTGAACGCTCGCCAGCATTATACACCATCTCATTAGCTTCGTTACAAGGGGAGGGGTGGCTTTACCCAAATAATGAACTTGAAGAATAATTTATTATTTCATATTGCGAGGTTACATTCCAATTAATCAGAGTTCTCTTTCCTTCGCTTACAAGAAAGTCTTTAGAATACAGGTGAGTTCTCCACTGCAGCAATTCTGGCAGATTCTACCATAGATTCTACCTCATTCCAGAATGCCACCAACACACTTCTTCATTTTAAACCAGCCAGTGAAAATACAACTGTACTTGACGGTTCTTGCAATAATACTCAGGTTGTGGTGGTTGTCATTAAAAAAGTTATTTGCTGTAAGGGCCTAATTTGTGTGTGTGTGTTTTGCTGATCCATGTTGGCCCTCAAATAAAAGCTTCTTTTTTTAACAAGCTTATAGCACAAATCAAGAGGTCAAAAGGGCAGCTGCATAATCCTGCTCCGAAGAGATGTAACATAATGTATGAAGTGATGGACCAAATTCTGGACCAGCACCACACATTTCTGGTGTTCGTTTTTCTTTTCATATTCCATTTCCATCATTAAGCTGGGCTCTCTCTCTCTCTCTCTCTCTCTCTCTCTCTCTCTCTGGGTCTTCTGTGTTCTTTGTAGGATGCAGGTTGCATGAAACAGGCCATTTTTTAATGAACAATTTAATGTAAATGGGTTCTGAATTTAAATTAATATTAATGAAGCTTTGAGTGAATTTATTTTGCATACACAAAGAGTTGTAACTCTTTCACCCAAACACTCTTGTCTGGATCTGCTAACACATTTGATGGGCAGGCTGGTTAGCTTTTAATTTTGTATGTGTTTGTGTATTATTGTGTGTGTTTTTTTAATCGATTATACCACTTTGGTCTTGCTCTTAGCACAGCATCAAGCAGAGCATCCTCTTGGTTTAAACACACACACATACACCTGTGCTCATCTTTGCAGTTTACATTTTTTTAGTAACTCTTGTCTTTCTCTTCCTCTTCCTACAATTTAGACTTTAGTCATGCATTGATGCCTTGGGAAATTGATTCGAACATTAGTTAGCAGAGTCGAGATGTTTTCTTCTTACCTCTAATGCATTATGTATCTCGGAATGATGGGATGTTCTATAATTAATTCTGTTAGATGTAATTGCTATAATCACTTTGATGCTACACATAATAAGAGTAATATGGTAAGCATATGAAAAAATATAAACACCTTATTGTAACGCTTTTGAGTCAAGGGCTTAACATACATACACAACCATACACAAACCAACCCCATCGGTCCTTATTTTGCTTTGCACTTTATTTTTCCTTTCTTAGGCAAAGGTGACCTTTTAATTTTACATTTCCTACCCTCTGACAAGGGAATTCTAGAAAACATGAAAAAGTTTTTCCGCGGTGGCCAGAGCTCACTTTTACGTGAATATTATCGCTCAGTTCAAAAGATCAGCCAACTCAACTGTTCCTTGGCAGCATATAAGACACAACAATATTAGCATATATCTCCTGAATGAAGAGGCAAAACGGTACATGCTGTTGTAACCCAGTTGTAAACGATGCGGAAATCGTATCACATGCGCCTTCTCTTGTAATGAGGAATTCTGGGAAACATGAGAGATGAGAACTGGATATATAACTAGAGAGAAAGAGAGAGAGGAAGAGAGAGAGAGAGAAATGATTGCATCATTTCCAAAAGGGGAAAAAAACAGAGACAGAATATGTTTCTCCATCCCTTATTTTTAACTTCCTTTCTCTCTCCCTCTTTAATGAATAGTGGTGAATTATGCCTTTGAAAAATAGTTGTACATAAGCAGGAAGTGGAAACAAAGATGGCTAATAGGGCAGGGTGTGCACAAAGATCCTAGTTTCTGAAAGAAAGATGTTTAATAAGACCATCTCTCTTAATGAGCTGCACACTATGCTTAATGCTGCAAAGGTCACTTGATTTTACGATCCGCCCTCAACTGCGACTTTGTAGGTTTCATCCTCAATTTATATTTTACTGCCTTGTGTTTTCTGAGAGGTTAAGTGTGCAAAGAGTGCCTCTGATAGGAGGTGCAGAGGAAATTAGACCCAAATTTGCGTCTGCGTGTATGGCAAGAGATTTTTTTTTTTTAAAAAAACAAGGGCTCTCCTTCCTCGCCTTTCCATTTTTCAATATTGCAAAACGAGTCCTTTTGTTGACGGAGGGAGGACAGAGAGGAGATTTTAACTTCTGTAAGCTGAACAAACAAAACCCAAACCACCCTCTTAGTGAATTGTTGTCAGTCGAGAGCAGAATGGAACAGGGGAGCGTCTTCTCCTCCTTTTTTCTGAAGTATCTCTGGGACTGGGCTATGCGCCTGCAAGCCCCTTTCCTGCTAGGTCAACCTCTGTTGCTGGAGGGCCAGATCTCAGCGGGGGTCTCCCGAACGCGCCTGAGAGTGGCAGCCATCAGTCACCCATCTGTGACATGGAGTCTGTTTTTGATGGCAGGGATAATAAAAAGGCCCTGGGAACTGCAGAGGCCCTTGTAATCAGGGCCAGCACTGACATCCTTCTCAACTTTTGACAGCTTCTTCCTTTTCTCTTTTCACCGCCAAGACTGTCTCAACTGGATTTTTTTTCTTCTCTCTCTCTCTCTCTCTCTCTCTCTCTCTCTCTCGTTTCATGTACTTGATCAGTCTCAGATGCTGGGATCTTTTTTATTTTTTATTTCCAGGAGGGAGGGTTTGAGTGTTTCTTTTTGGGGTTGCGGGCTGGGCAGGTGTGAGGGGGAAGCCTGCAAATATATATATATATATATATATATATATATATATATATGACTGTGGGCCTGTTGCTAATTAATGTTCCTCCATAAGATTCTGTCGGAGTTGAGTAATGTTTTTGATCTTTATGCCTGATAACTGCATACTTAATGAGATTTCAAAGCTGTGAGTGCAGCTCCCTACAATTATTGACAGATGCCTCTTCTTTGCCATTGGGTTCAGCTTCATAAATCCTCTTGCAGTAATGAGGTTCAGAAGTGCCACCCTGCCAGTGAGCTAATGAAAGGGGGGAGGGGAGGGGGGAGGGACGAAGGGGGAGGGATGGGGGGGAGAAACTCTCGCGTCTGCCTGACACATTTTTTCCCCTTTAAAATTTACTATGCCGGTGTCAAGCTGTGGGACAATTACTTCAAACATGCTAATTTTTATCTTGCTTTTTTGTGTGTGTGCCAGGCAAAGATTGTGGCCTCTGTTTCATCCCTCCCTTTTCCCCTCTTTCTCTCTCGTGCCCTCTAATAATAAATGAAAATTGCATATAACATTTTTTTTTTTAAAAAAAAGCATGGATCTGAACTGTTGAGGGCTTTGATAGATATGTGTTCTCCTCTCTCACTTTCCCTCAGTTGTTGTTTTTGGGTCGGGTGGGGGGAAGCTTGCAGTCAATCAGAGCATTTTTTTTTCTTTTTAAAAAAGAGGGGGGGGAGAATCTAAAGGGCACAGGGAGGATGAAATAAAAATAAAACAAAGCAGGAGGGAGGGAAGGAAGGAGAGGAGGGGACGGGATGGGAGAGGGAACCCAACAAACTCCTTGGGCCTCCTGTCAGTTTCCCCCTAACCGAACAACTTGAAACATCGTAGATTTCATTTTAGAGTTCAGAAAACGAAATCCTGGTGGAGAATGGCTGTGCTGTGCCAAACAGTCGATTTCCTTTTCAGCAGAGCCATATATCACTGACCCACCCTTCCCTCGTGACAGAATGACAGGTGTCATTTATCAAATGGGGTCTGCCAAACAGCAGGGAAGGGGTGTGTGTGTGTGTTTTCATGGGGGGGGGGAGGTTTGGAAACAGCACAAGAATGGTGTGCGTTTTGGGGTGTGTGTGATGCTGTCTGTTTCCCTTCACAGCAGCGCTGCTATTTTGGGGGAGATTGTTAAAACAGTTCAGCGGGTGTGTGCTTTGCAAGATCCAAACCAGCATCTGTATCTACCTGCTAAACCCTGTTGTTGAAGTACACTCCCCCCCCGCCCGCCCACCCCTTCGTCCCCATATGTGGATTTCCTTATATATGGGAGGAGGAGGGAGCTGGCTGACAGGTATCATTCAGAGGGCCCCAGCTTGCTGGCTGGGGGTTGTGTAAATGAATATAGGGGCTCTCAGTTTCACATGATTCAAACGTGCATTGTTGAAGATGGATGTTCCTTAAAAAAAGATTGATGATGGATATCGGGCTTGTGGCACCATTTATCATTTTGAATATTATTTAGACTTACCGTGTAAAGCTGTAACTTGAGAGTTGGATGAGCTGGGCAGGAGGGAGGCCTAGGATGTGCCTGTTTTTGATGGATGGCTTTGCGCTCTTTCTCTCCCCCCCCCACCGCCCCATTGTTTCCTACCAGATACCAGCCGGTCATTATAGGAGTGCCTCACTATTGTATTTTAGGGGCCTGCGGGGTGCTATATGTATGTATATAAAAGGAAAATAGTGTTCAAGATGAAAGGAGTCAGATCATTTCAAAGGCAATGACAGTAACCCTGCGAGGGATAGATGGAGACTTTGCAGCAACATTTCCTAGGCAGTGGAATTCAGAGTCAGTTTAGGGGTTCTTATCCGGGCGAAACGTCTGAGGAATTTCAAGGCATGCCAAACGAGTTTGAATAAGGTGAATCGAAGGTTTTGTAGATCCCTAAACAGAAGAAAAAGCATGAGGTAGCAAGAGGTCAAGACCCAATATATTTTGCCTCTTAAGCTAGAGCACCCTGATCCCTGCCCCAGACTCTGAGTCAAGGTGAAGCATATCTGAGATCAGTCAAATTATTTTTGGCATCTGAAAATCCTACAAGTCTCTCTCTCTCTCTCTCTCTCTCTCTCTCTCTCTCTCTCTCCCCCCCCCCCCGGTAGTAAGAAAACCACAACAATAAATGAAATAGCTAAGAATTTCTTTCCCTTTTCATGACACCTAAAATCTGCTGCCTGAGGGGGCTGTCTCACTCTGCCTTATGGTTGAGCTGGCCCTTTTGAACAGAAAGGGAGAATTCTTTTAAAAACAACCTCTGTGTGGTCTGTAACTGAGTCCAAATGGACTGTCAAAGGGAAACCTCTCATGGACCTCAATGTGGAAAATGTTGCTTGATCATACTTAAGATGGTCCAATTTTCTTTCCTTGAGTTCTTGATTCTTTGTGATGCCTTCAAGTCATGTTATAAGCCTGGCCTCAGACCACCTTTTGTCCATCGGGTTAGTGAATCATTGAAAAATTATTGATATGTACTTAAAATGGTAGTTTTGGAATTATGGACAGTAAACTCAATGCACATACATCTTTTAAAATTGGGAATGATTCAGTTACTACAGCCCAACTACTTGAAGGGTTAAGCATGCAGTTGGAAGCCATCAGAGAGAGTCTTCATTCACAAAGCATTTTGTTCCTGGCGTTTCCCTAAAGTTTTGTCTCTGTTTTACAGTTGAGCTTTCACACAGTGCAAAAAAAAAAAAATCCAGTTCTGAAAAACTAATGGAATATAGCACATGTTGAGGGCTCATTTTGTGGCCACTTGACTCCAGAAAAAAAAATCTGCTTGCAGTCTCTTTAAGCCGCAAAATCGCAGAAGTAAAGTGATGAGATTCGGAGCAGTGTACCTGCAACACAGTTCTTTCCTGACTGTTCTGTGTGTGAATCATGGGGAAACAGAAGCACACATGTGCAAAAAGGGTGGGGGAGTGGCAATATGGTCCAATGATTGTCTGTGTGTCATATCGCGCTCATTGGTGTGTATGAAATTTCGCGCGACATGCCGGAATGTTGAAGAGAAGAAGAAGAGTTTGGATTTGATATCCCACTTTATCACTACCCGAAGGAGTCTCAAAGTGGCTCCTTTCCCTTCCTCCCCCACAATAAACACTCTGTGAGGTGAGTTGGGCTGAGAAACTTCAGACAAGTGTGACTAGCCCAAGGTCACTCAGCAGCTGCATGTGGAGGAGCGGAGATGCGAACCTGGTTCACCAGATTACGAATCTACCGCTCTTAACCACTACACCACACTGGCTCTCCCCAGTCGTTCAAAAAGCTACAGTTCCATAATGCAGCAGGTACTTGCGCTGTGAGAACATCATTAGAAAACAGGACAAAAGTGCTAACACAATATTCCCCATGTCTGGATGCACCCTGACTCAGACCATTTGTTCCTCTAGCTCATTATTTTTTTATTTCAGGCACATCCAGTTGGGCCTTAGATTGTGGGTTTTTTCTGCAACAAGTTCTGAACACAATAATAGCACATGAGTGGTGGATTTGTTCCGTTTTAGCCTGGAGAAGTGTTGCAGATAAATTCTGCCATTTTAATTACTGGGGGGGTGGGGGCGCGTTTCATGTAAAAAAAGCTAGGGCAAAAAATAATCTGGGGCAGTTGTGGTATAAAAGTTATGGGATGTGTACTGATTGGAAGTGGAGCAGTGTGACTGCCGCAAAACTTTTTCAGGCGCAGAGCAGTGTGATTGCGTGTGATGGCTCTGATAGCACCCAGAGCACAAATCATCATGGATGTGCAATAAAAAGGGTGTCTGGAGAGAGCCCTCTGACTGGCAGCAGTTGCAGATCTTTTTGACGTTCTGCACACAAAATACATGCCCTACCAATGAGCTACTAAGTACCGACTCTTGGAAATTTTGGAGAAGTTAGCCTGTGAAAAATATATGTGTGGTACAGTTTTTCACATGGTCTAGTCCTCCCAAACTCTAAATGTGGAGATGGCACATTTGAACACACCATAATGTTGAAAATTGTCTCCTTAGCGTGGACCGATTCCCTCAATGTATTGGCTTTCCATATGGAAATAACTTTTGACTGCCATCGGTATGCAGGCAAAAAAAGCAAGTTTTCTGCAATTGTATAGGAGAATTTCATTTCATGAGTGTGAATGGTTGTTTTGCAAATCCTGCAAGCACTCATTCTAAGCTGAGTCAAGTTTTAATTCTGCATATTGAGGATGGACATTTGGTATCATTGAGATCTTAAGTGAGAAAAATTATGTGGTTTCCTTTTGTGTTTGAACTGAATTTTGTATCTGACTGAATTTAGGGTGTTGTTTTTTCTCTACAGGTTGGACAAAAAAGTAAGTCAAGTTAAGGCTTGAGGCATTTTTAGATTTCAGGGCATGCAGGCTTAAATCTTTGTAGGGCAAAAATATCATTGGATCACAGAGCTGGAAGGTTCTGATGAGCAAAAAATGCCAACCAGTTCAGATCCTTTCTTAAGGCACAATTCTTTGAGCTACACAAGTATTCTGTGCAAATCTGTGCACATAATCGGCACCGCAGTGTACTACTGGCAGAGGCTAGGCAAACACACACACATACACACATTGTGCTAATATTCCTACAGATCAAATAGCTCCAGGTGGCCGAGTCAAGAATGCAAGTCACACTATCAAACTGAGAATCCCTCCTTTTATTTCACAGAACATAAGTTTAGATGGGAACTTTTTCTGGTTTAGCCCTTTGGGTGATATCCAGTGATAGTCATACTCATACCCTTTGAAAATTCTACTCTGAGTATGACTAACATATCCTATGGTGCTGAATAAGAAGCACACAAAAAAGAAAGTGCATTATTGCATGCATGAATAAAGCATTTATAAAAGGTGTTGTGGGGAGTTACAGCATGGTGGGGTTTTTTGTTTTTATTTTGATTAAGTATTCTGTGTTTTTAGATTGTGATTTTATCTTGTGAACCAGCCTGAGACCTGCAGGTATAGGGTGGCATACAAATTTGATAAATAATAATCATACACCGCCTTGTGTCAGGAATTGAACTCAGGACATTGGGTGGCAGGCATAGGTAGGGTGTGGTGAATGAATGTGCCCAGTTCCTGAGGAGGAAGAAGATGATTTTGGATTTGATATCCTGCTTTATCGCTACCCTAAGGAGTCTCAAAGTGGCTCACAATCTCCTTTCGCTTCCTTCCCCACAACAAACACTCTGTGGGGTGAGTGGGGCTGAGAGACTTTAGAGAAGTGTGACTGGCCCAAGGTCACCCAGAGAAGTGTGACTGGCCCAGCTGCATGTGGAGGAGCGGAGACGCAAACCTGGTTCACCAGATTACGAGTCCACCGCTCTCAACCACTACACCACACAGATGTATGTATGCTCAGAGTTAAAACCAAGCCTATGAGCAAGGCAGGGTGTGAATACTTATTTGCGCCACAGAATGAGATATGGCAGGCAGGGTAAGGAGTCTTTTCCATGGTGGTCCCCTAATTTTAGAATGCCTTCCTTAGAGAGGCTCACCTCTCAAGAAGGTCTGAAGCTTCTTGCTGCCTGGCAAAGACCTTTTTATTTCCACAGATGCTGCAAGATCATTTTAAGATACTCAACGTGTTACGTTCTGCTGTGGTGGTGTATGCTTCTGCGGCTGTTGGTTTTATTTAGTTAGTTTTGCACTGTGGCTGCTTTGCTTTATTTAATTTCTTGTCCACTTTTAGAGTGTTTTTATTACAAGTTGTGAATTGGGCCATATGCAATTGGCACAAATAAAATAAATATAAAAAATGTATATAACATTGCACAGGCACCTGTCCGTCTAACCTTGATGCTTATGAAGGCTATTGTCTCACCGAGAGGGGTATAAAAGTTAAGGTACTTCCACGGTAGAGAGGAAGTTAAAATTAGTTTCTTGTGTGATTTAATGTTTAGTAGAGACGTCTGGAAATAGGACATTTTTACCTATTCAGCCATGCACAGAGCAAATGTAAGAATGAAAAGCTGTCTTTGTGAATGCTATTGGTCAGGCCTTACTCATTCATGAGAGTATTAGTGTTTTTAAGGTACTGTCGTAAGAGCTATATGACTGAAATTTGGCAAAGGGTGTGCTTGTGTTTCAATATTTGCCCGTGTGTCATTATTAGTACATTTTAAAAAGTTCCTATCTGAGTTGCTCTGTGCTTTTTCTCCTTTGATCTTTAATTTGGCTCCTGAGCCCTTGTGTGCTAGATGAAGCTCTGTGTTCCCTATAATGGGGAATCTAAATGTGGCTATAACCTTTTCGCTTTTTGGCCAAAGTGGATAAAATTTGTAAGTATGGGAGCCCCTCTAGAGTCGATTAAGGAGACAAATAGCTCCAGGGTTTGGTTTCTTTTGCGAGGGAAATAATAATAATAAAAGATTCACTTTCCTTCATAATTTCTTATGGGGAGTAATAGGGAATTGTCTCTTGCTCTTTCTTATAATAAAATAATTAAGTGTTGGCGTAGTGGTGTGTATTCTTGCGTGCACATCTTTCTAATGCTCTGCAGTTTCACATAGGGTTTTGGTGCCCTCTGGCAGACCTTACAGATTTACTCTGTGTCGTCTGAGAGGCCACAAGTCTTCAATAGGCCTTACGATGTAATACTGTCTAGGACACAGCCTGTGGAATTCTGAACAGCCATGTGTTCCCCACCCGATTGAAGCTGAGCAGTGTAGGATTTCTTTAAAAAGCTAAAAATCTTAAATGATGCTTTTAACATTCTAAAAATAAAAGAAAATCCACTACCCTGCTAGAAAGAAAGATGAAAGAAAGAAAGAAAGAAAGAAAGAAAGAAAGAAAGAAAGAAAGAAAAAGAAAGAAAGGAAGGAAGGGAGCATTTCAGTGCTCTGCAGGCAACATTTTGGACAGTTTCACTTTTTGCAAACCCCATCACCCTCGGGAAACATAGAGATATATATTTAAAATACAGCTATTCTTTTTAGAAAGATAGAGTGAGGGATTAGGGTTAGGGGCCCTGATTAGACTTAGGGTGGTTTATTGACATCGTGCTTTGATTAAGGGAAGAAGAAGAGATCTTGCCTCATTATTTGGCCTGCACACAGAGCTTATATGCATTTCTGTTACAGTGGTACCTCGGGTTACAGACGCTTCAGGTTACATACGCTTCAGGTTACAGACTCCGCTAACCCAGAAATAGTACCTCGGGTTAAGAACTTTGCTTCAGGATGAGAACAGAAATTGTGGTGTGGTGGCAGTGGAAGGCCCCATTAGTTAAAGTGGTGTCTCAGGTTAAGAACAGTTTCAGGTTAAGAACAGACCTCCAGAACGAATTAAGTTCTTAACCAGAGGTACCACTGTATTTATATCTCTTACCCTAAGTTTAGGACATTAATTCCAACTCATAATAGTGTCCTGTGTTCGAACCGCAAATGAAGCGAGTGTGCTTTCTTCTCCTCTACCACATCGTTTGGCTGGGTGAAGAGGTTCTTGGTGTCATTCAGGAATGTTAACTCTGGAAATGGGACATTACACATGCAGCAGAACAAGAGGGGGCTGGCATTCTCCATTTCACATATTTTAATGCAGGGATGGCACCCTGTAGTCTGCAGGTATTAATGGACTCCAACTCCAATCAGCCCCAGTCAATATGGCCAGTGGTCAAGGGCAATGCGAGTTGTCATCAAAGCAACATCTGGAAGGTTGTAGATCCTTGCTGCTGTTTTAATGGTTTATTATAAGTGACAGGAAGGAACACGCCTATGTTGGCACTTCTGTGAATTTTGCAATGCAGTTCTCTAGCCAAGCAATTTGTACAAAAAATGCATATGCTAGGGTCAAGAGTGCAAAAAATGTTAGTGGAAATACTATACAGAATTGCTCTGCCCCCCCCCCCCAGCAGTTTATAATAACTGACAGTGAGGAACCTATATATTCTGGCAAGTTTTTCGTACATATGCTATAGTGAATGTACAAAATGGCATTATTCACAAAGGAATGTTAGTGATCTCTGGTGAATGTTCTATGTGTCCCAAATTATATACTTCTGAAACCTTTCTGGCATACCTGTTACAGTTATGTAAAGGTGACTATCAGTATTTACTGGTTCATATCTGCATTTTCAGACATTTGTGAAGCCCTTCAAGAATGATTGACTGCATTTTGAACAATCGCTGTCCCAGTTTGAATTTCACAGTAAACCATAGCTAAAACTCTGTTGTTTACCCAGACCTACTTGGACTTCGGAGAGTGCTGAGGGCAAACCTTGTGGTACGTCTAGAAAGAAACAAATCGTGAGACTAGGTCTGGATGTCATAGCAAATCAGACTGGCTGGCTTCCTTGAAGCATGGTGGCAACAGTGGGAGTGGGAAGCAGCACAGTGAGGATTTTTCAGCACTGTGCGCCCGGAATACTCCACGTTCACAGTAAACCATGGTTTGTTTCTAACTATGATTTAATGTGATGTGCAAACCAGGCCCCTGTAACTTTATGTACTGAAACCACTGCAAAATTCAGGTGAGCATTCCAACTAAAGTTGTTAGCAGATTTTATTCACCCTGCAAATACCTTGTTTTTTAGGGTCTAGTGGGACACAATGGTAGCACAGATTTGACAGTGACCTTGGGTGATCAAGTTTTAAAACTAGGGTCATTCTGCTGTTGTTTCTACTTAGATAGACCTATATGTGATATTTAAAGTTATTTTGATCCTGTCTTACACTGCCAGCATGCATGTGTGGAAGATAGAAACAGAGTTTTAAAGCAGCTTGTACCCAGCTTTTGAATCTACGGGCAGCTGAACAGGAAGGTGGATTTGCAAGCGCAGTTTAGCATCCTTTCCACCCAAAGTGAATTTTCAGCCCTTTGCCCACCCATTCCCCTCCTTTTACAACTATTATTATTATTTATTATACTTGATAATTGTGCCACTGTTTTTCTTACCCTGTCCTTCTCTAGCAGCAGCTCTTGTTTGCTGCAGCAATTCTGGCTTGCTCTTGAAGAGCAGGAAAAATCCACAGGAAGTTCAGTGTAAGGAAAAGGGAGCATAGGAGAGATAGCAGAAGCCGCAATTTTCCTCTGGGGCAAGTTTTGCCTTCCTGAGGATATTCAGGAAGGAAATGGGAAGCGAAAACTGTGTGTGTGTATAACTGTTTATGTAGGTATTTTCTCTGTCCATCTGTCTGTCTGCTTAGCTGGAAGCCTACTTCTGACCCGTCCTCAGTCCCTCTCCCACACACTTCTTACTCTATGTTCCCGTCCTCAAACACGTTTAAGATCTAGTGGCTGGTGATTATGATTGTTTAAAAGGCCCTATGGATGCACCAGCACATAGAGCACATATCTGTTTTTTAAGAAGAGCAGCCAGCAAGGCTTCCCTGACAAGGATGCTTGCCTTGTATACAAGATAGCTGTGCTTCTCGGAGGCAGAGAGATGGTTTGAGGACGGGCAGGTGATGCAGACAGGCCAGATTATGCATGGTATTACTGAGCTCGTATCTAAGACTCGTCTCAAGTTCTCGTTGGAGGGAGGACGTGGTGACGTTTGGGGCCGGGAAGAGCTGAACTTGTGAGCTGAAGTTAGGAAGATTCTCAAAGCACTCGAAAACCTGCTTGAATGAGTTGCTCGCCCGCCCTTTATTTCCAGCAAAAGTCTTGCTTTGCTAGTTGTCTCCCCCCCCCCGAAAAAGAAAGTATCAGGTATGTGCATACATACCATTCAAGGCCTAAGAATAATGTTGCTTCCTACGAAGCCTTGCAGAGAACAACTTTTAATATCCTTTCCCTTGCATACTAGGTAATTGAAGGAACAAGCACCAATTTGCTGGAACAATTGTAAACACACCTTGATACAAATGGCATCATCGCCTTCTTCCTGATTAGAAAACTTTGCTATTAATAGACACCAAGCCCATTTCAGGTGTAATTGGGAAGAAGCTGAGTGCACTCATGGGAAGAAACCTTGTTTTGTTTTGTGTGGGTTTTTTTTCCCTGTTCGCTTTTTATTCTTATCCCTCTTTTTTCAGTTTTATAGCTGGAGACATGATTTATTGCAGCCATCCATCTTTGGGGCTCATCCATCACATCCTGGTTGCTAGGCAATCATGGCAGCAGCTGTTTGCTTTGAATCAGACAGAAAAGTTGTCAATCATCAAAGGCAGGTGAATAGCATTAGAAACACGCTATTGTCAGACGGAATAATTAATCAAAGAGAGAAAAGATAATTAAAAAGATATGACCCTTGCAAGTACTTGCTCTGGGTTGCCTGGAAAAAAAAACACAGACAGAAAGAAATAAAAGAATGAGAAAAACTGCCTGGTCTTTTCTCGACACTTAAGCAGCTGAGGGCTGATAAAATATGCACTCTGCAGCGCATAGTTTTTAATTAATTGAAAAAGGTTCAACATTCAAAGACGATGCTGGAGAAAAGTCTGATTATGAGCAGAAGTAATATTTATTGTTTGCCTGAAAGGCTTGACATGGACTTCTAACTTTCTGTCACCCATCTCCCCTCCGCTTGCACTCAGCTGCTTTCAACTCTACTATCTCCACCCGCAGCAAGTGGAACATGCGGGTGAGTCAGACCAAGAAGGGGGTCTCCTGAAGCTTTCATGAAACTCCAGAGTTCTGCCTCAGCTTTTCAATGTGGTCCCCCCCACCTTCTCCTGCTAGCAGCTATCTGGGTTATGTTAGCTCTTGCTATCGGAAAGGTAAGCAAGGCAAGGAGAGAGAGAAAAAGAGAGAGAGCTGAAACTCTGCTGAAGTCTCACTTGTGAACTCAGCGCAAGCAGCCTTCATTTTATATATTTACTTTATAAAATCCACACACCACTTGATTGTAAAAGAAAACCAACCAGCAACCTCAAAAGGAGGTTTACAAAAAAAAGAGAAAACAAGAAAAAAAACACGAGAAAAGTTCAAAACATACAAAAAGTTAAAATTCTAAAACAGGTTAAAAGCCGCACCAACTTTCTAAGCATCTAAGCAGGCTTGTTTAAACAAGAATGTTTTATCAGGTACCCAAAAACACAGGAAGCTCCAAGGTGTAGGTGGTGCGAAATGAAAGGACTGAGTTCTTACAAATGCAAAACGGGTGTTATGTGGCATCAATAGTAGTGCCAATTTTGCTGAAAAAAGTGGTCAGGTGGGCACATGTGGGCAAGGAGATCTTGTAGGTAAACTGCTCCCAAATTGTTAAGGGCTTTAGATACTAATAGTAACACATTGAAATTGGCCTGATAGCTCTCTGAGCACGGGTGTTATATGCTGACAAGGCCTCCCGCACTAACTGCAGCTTCTGGATCAAATGTGAAGGAAGCCATTAACTGCTTTTCGTGTAACACTAACCCATGGTTTAATAACTAAGGCTTATTTAAACCATGGGTAAACATGATGTGTGAACCCAGCAGTTTAACTATGATTTGCTAGCAAAAATAAGCCATGGTTTTGTTATAGCCTTACTGACCTTAATCCTTGGGACGCGGGTGGCGCTGTGGGTTAAACCACAGAGCCTAGGACTTGCCGATCAGAAGGTTGGCGGTTTGAATCCCCATGATGGGGTGAGCTCCCATTGCTTCGTCCTTGCTCCTGCCAACCTAGCAGTTCAAAAGCACGTCAAAGTGCAAGTATATAAATAGGTACCACTCCAGCTGGAAGTTAAACGGTGTTTCCGTGTGCTGCTCTGGTTCGCCAGAAGTGGCTTAGTCATGCTGGCCACATGACCCGGCTGTACACCGGCTCCCTCGGCCAGTAAAGTGAGATGAGCGCCGCAACCCAGAGTCGGTCACGACTGGACCTCATGGTCAGGGGTCCCTTTACCTTTACTTTACTGACCTTAATATGGTTTAGTGTTACGTGCAGACATAGGCTCTGCCACTCGGCTGATTCACCTGCAAAGTGATAGTGGCCTACTTGACAATGTTACATTTCTGTTTATTTATTTTAAAAGTTGACCCCATCGCTTCAATATAACATTTCCAAAGTGGCTGACAACAACAGTTAAAAGAAGTTAAACAAATGCATAGCCGTTTCTAGAAGCAGTTTTTTCCAGGAACCAACTTAAAACCAGTTTAAGAAACCAAAAAGTGGCTATCACACTGGTATGAAAATATATGGCATTTAGATGAAAAAACAACTCATAAATTATGTGCTGCCAAAGGCTTGGAGAATCCTGAATAATTCTATGCTGTTTGGTGGGATTTTATACAACAGATGCAGACACACAGGACTCCGTTTCCACAGGACAACATAAAATTTGGCTTTCATAATGGTCTTAAGTACCTCACCTACCCAGCTGAAGTCTTTCCCATATATATTGAACTGCCTTTTTTGGTATTTGCACTTATTATTATTATTTGTATTATTTTGACTTATTTCAATAAAAATGAAAGAAATTTTAAAAACAGAAAACGGAACCCCCCCCCACCATGAAGCCTGTGGGAAAACAAAATCTTCTTATCCTTTCACCTAGAAATTGCTTACCAAGTTTGGTACAGTGGTACCTCAGGTTACATATGCTTCAGGTTACATGTGCTTCAGGTTACAGACTCCGCTAACCCAGAAATAGTGTTTCAGGTTAAGAACTTTGCTTCAGGATGAGAACACAAATCGTGCTCTGGTGGCAGGGCGGCAACAGGAGGCCCCATTAGCTAAAGTGGTGCATCAGGTTAAGAACAGTTTCAGGTTAAGTACGGACCTCCGGAACGAATTAAGTACTTAACCTGAGGTACCACTGTACTAGAAGGTAAACTTTGATAGCTGAGAGTCTACTACCAAAAAGTTTCTACATTTAGTAGCCACTGACTTCAGGAGGCATGAATGTGCTTCAACATATGGGTGTGGGAGAGCCGCCATTTCTAATTCCCACAATGCTCTTAATGTAATGTCACCTCTCAGAGGCGTTGGAATTAGGGAAGGATTTGTCTATAAGTTACAGGATGGGATTTCATTGCCTTTGGGGGTCCTTCCAGACCTGTGAATGTATGAGTGATGCATAATCACTGTCCCCTTTTCATTCTCCCTGTCTCCCTCATCTCTACCCCTCTTCCTGTCTATTTTTGCCACTCAGCTTTTCTTCTAGAGCACATCTGCAGCAGGACTGTCTTAGTAAAATCTTAGGAAGCAGACACAGTTGAATAGTGATACAATTTAATTATATAACCTTTTTCAAAAAAACATTTTGATTGACAAATACCTTCTTTCTTTCTTTCTTTCTTTCTTTCTTTCTTTCTTTCTTTCTTTCTTTCTATGATGATCTTTCATTCAAATGCCTACAAAAATTGTGGTTGGATAAGAGAGGCATTCTGCCTTTCTCCTAAAATGAGGGTATGCCTCTCCCAGCGCGATGCTTTTTTTAAAAAATCTAAAAACAAAGCCTGCTTTTTGTTCTGTAACTGCCATTTTAACTCAGGTGCAACTTTATGCACATTTAATTAATCAACTAGTCAATTTGGGCAATTAATAAAATGCAATTTCTTAATTGATGACAGCACTAAATTTTAGGCGTTGAAGAACTGTGAGCGCTATTACTGTTTTCCAAACATCATGTTGGAACAATTTAATAGAAATTGCAAATTATCTCTTCTTGTTGTGAGTTAGTCCCAGGGATATATACATATATATATATATATCCCTTGCAAACTGTGTTTAAAGTAAAAACAACAACTAAGCAATCACTGTGTGCCACAAGAAAGTATTTGACTGTTAATCATCTGTCCAGAATGGCACATGAATTGTACCTAGAAGAAGAGATGGGAATTCCTTCTCTGATATCCCTTCCAACAGTATAATTTAATTACTATATTAATACAAGTGTGTGTGTGTGTGTGTGTGTGTGTGTGTGTGAGAGAGAGAGAGAGAGAGAGAGAGAGAGAGAGAGAGAGAAACCTGCTTTTCTATCTGTGTTGATCAAGAACTCTCTTTTAACCAGCCTGGAAGAGAGTCAAATGCTTTGAGTGGTTCTGACATCATCCACATTCATTGTGGGTGTTGACTGGGTCCATGATGTGGTGCAGCTGTGCAACACTGCTCAGGTGTGCATTCACATCTGAAAGCACTCCGTGGTACAGCTGATATTGTGACTCCACTTCCTTTTGGTTCAAAGCCATGCCATATTGCCAACGGCAATCACATCAACGAGGGGTGAGCTACACAACCTTGGCTGCCTAACTCTTACTCCAAAGCCGCCCCAACTTTATTTGCCTTCGCACTCCAAAGTGTGTGCTTCAAGTATTGTAAATTGCGTCCTGTACATGACTTTGAGAATCCTTAGCTTCCCTGAAAGGTAGCCAGTTTTATTGTACCTTTTAATGCAGAGGGTGAGCGGAAGCAACCTAGCATGCTTGTGGCTGTGGTGAGATCCGAACCAGGGATTTCTCCTATGCTTTTGACCACTGTACTTCACAATATTTCCATAGAATCATCATAGAATTTTACAGTTAGAAGGTACACCAGGGGTCATCTAGTCCAACCCCCTGCAATGCAGGAACCAAAGCTGAAGACTCCCTGATAGATGACCATCCAACCTCTGCTTAAAAACCTCCCAGGAAGGATAGCCCACCGCCATGCATCTCATGTCCTTTGATTATCTTGATTGGGAAGGACAAACACTTGCATGTCTTGAAAACAGTCCTGTAAAAACAATAGTTTCAGAAGAAAAAAGGTGGTAGATACTGCTTATCGGTTACATATACAGCGGTACCTTGGTTCGCAAACCTAATACATTCTGGGAGTCCATTTCACTCCTGAAACTGTTTGAAAACCAAGGTGCAGCTTCCGATTGGCCGCAGGAGCTTCCTGCACTTGATCGGAAGCTGTGGAAGCCGCGTCGGACATCTGGCTTCTGAAAAACATTTGCAAACTGGAACACTCACTTCTGGGTTTGCGGCGTTTGGGAGCCGATTTGCTCAGAAGCCAAGCCGTTCGAGTACCAAGATACCACTGTATTCCTATCCAGTGCGCTCCCCCCCAAAAAAAAATGTTTAGGGGTGCTCTCATTTTGACTCAAGAAAATCACCATTTTATAGTTCAAAATAAATATAGTAAATGGACAAAAGTACAAAGATTCGCAAAATGTTTAGGGGTATGCGTACCCCTGTGTCCCCCCAGAAAAAAAGCACTGTTCCTATCCAAAGGTGGTGTTGGTGGTTGTTTTTAAACCCTCCCTTCTCCCTTAATTTTGACATGGAAGTGTGAAAAGTCTATAAATGCGAAACTGCCGTTATCAGAAGGGGAGCACCTAACAATCTAGAGCTGATAGCAGTTCTCTGTTAGTGGTGGCAAAAAAAGAAAAAAGAAAAATTAAGAACAGAAGAGATGGGTTCTGTGCTCTGGAATTGTTTTGTTCCAAAGGAAAGGACATGCATTATGGGACTGTGATGTTCTAGAACAAGAGTCAGTCTCATTAATAAAGAAAAGAAAAAGAACAACCATTTTTTTTTTAAAAAAAGGACAATGCTAGAATGCTTGGTGGAAGCCTCTGAAATTTCCAGATGTGATTCAGAGGTATGTGAAGGAGAATTGTATGCCATACAGTCTTTGGAAGTAAGTGCATAGCTAGAATTATTGATAGTACATGGTGATGTACTCAGTATTGATTTGGGGTGGAAGATGGAGTTCAAATGGTAGATACTGATAAGCAGTATGCTATAACTGCATACTAAACCCAGTACAGTGGTACCTTGGGTTAAGTACTTAATTCGTTCCGGAGCTCCGTACTCAACCTGAAACTGTTCTTAACCTGAGGTACCACTTTAGCTAATGCGGCCTCCCGCTGCTGCTGCGCCGCCAGAGCACAATTTCTGTTCTCATCCTGAAACACTATTTCTGGGTTAGCGGAGTATGTAACCTGAAGCGTATGTAACCTGAAGCGTATGTAACCCGAGGTACCACTGTACTTTTTAAAACTGTATTTTAAAAACATAATGCAGCCACCAAGACCTGCAGTTAGAAGTTCAGTGTTGGCTCTATATGCCATATCCTGCACTTTTCCTTCAAACTGCTTACCTACTGCTTAACCCAGAGGTTTGTAACCTTTTTGAGTGCATGGCCAACTACATTTTTTCTGTGACAACCCTGTGGCCCTCAGGAGCCCAGTTATGAACTCCTTGCCTGCAGAGCTGGCAACCTCTCACCCTTTTTCGAACACCCTCCCAAGTGGAGTGTTCCCTTAGCTTCCTCCCCTCTCCTTGGGGCAGGTGCTGCCGCCACCTCTGACCTCTGAGCTGCCCTCCCTTGCCCCAAAGAGAGGTGCCTCCTCACACTGTCCCACAGGGACCTGGGACTTGTCGGTCCATACCCAACAGCAAGGGCTGGCGTACCGGCTGGCTGAGCTCCCTCACCTGGGGAGCTTGTAGCCAGGGCTGCTGCAACTAACTTGGGTAGTTCTAAAAGAGCATTATATTCATGGAGGATAAGTCTATCAGTAGCAACTAGCCACGAGGCTATGTTCTATCTCTGCTGTTGGCAGGGGCAGTCCATCCCATTTCACCACCTGAGGCAAAATGGGAATTTCTGCCTCCTGAACTTCTGCTGCCGGGGCACTCCTCAAAGTGTTGTTGCTCACCTTCTCCACCCAGGGAAAAGGCAATGCTATACACCAGAACGCCTCCCACTCACTGCCAGCAGCCGAAGATATGGGATGGGTGGAGTACCACATCTTGCATTTCTGCCACCTGAGGCAAGCGCTTCACCCTTCCTCATGGGTGGGCCGGCTCTGATTGTTGGAGGGAGGAGTTCCCTGGGAAGAGAAACATTTTTGCTTGGACAAGTCTACCAGGTGTTTCGATTGAGTTGAGATTTCTGCATTGCAAGGGGTTGGACTAGATGACTCTCGGGATCCCTTCCTATTCAACAATTCTGTGATGTGAATTTTAATCTGGTTTTAGTCTCTTTTTTATATTTACAATGATGTGGTATATACCGTATTTTTCAGTGTATAAGACACCCCCATGTATAAGACGCTCCCTATTTTTTTGAGCCCAAAATTAAGAAATAATTAATTGCAACATTCTGTGTATAAGACGCTCCCTATTTTTTTGAGCCCCAAATTAAGAAATAATTAATTGCAACATTCTGTGTATAAGACGACCCCCGATTTTAAAATTAAAAAATATGTGGAAAAATATAGTCTATACACAGAAAAATACAGTACGTTTTCTGAAATAAACACTAAAATGTATCAAGAAAGCATGCAGTAACTCCAAGGATTGGGCCTTACCTCTCCCCTCTTTGCACCTTAAGCATTCAAGAAGAGAAGGTGCACATCTTTGGAATCAGGCATGTGGCTGTATTAAAAGTGCACCACTTGCTTTGGGGGTTGTCTCCCTTAGAACCTGCATGAGGCATGAGTTAGTTGTGGGGATGTCAGGAGGAGGAAACAGAAGCAATACTGCCTATGTCCCTCCACATTGGTGATGCCAGATTTCCTTCTCTCAGGACTGCTTGCTTCTGGTATGCACAGCCAAAACCATTCACTGTGTGTACCAATGTACGTGAATGTAGAATCTAGGGGTCACCTAGATTGTAGGATGTTGCAGCCTAGGCAGAAGCAAGGGTAGGAACTGAGGACAAACTATTTATCCAACTCTCTCAGTATTGTCTATTCTGGGACCAGGGAGATAGCCTTACCCTGTATATGTCCACTTGACTGCTTCAATTGGCAGAACTGGCACTGTGAAACATAATAACCATTCTGCATTTGTAAGCACTTACATTTGGGAACTCTTTCCCTGTTGACATCAGTCAAGAGCCTTCACTATACTCTTTTCAGCACCTGCTGAAACATTTTTGTTTGGACAAGCCTACCCAGATACCTAGGATGCGGATGTGTTTTTAGTTTATTTATTTTTGTTTAGTGTTTTAATTGTTTTTACAAATTGTTTTATTGTTTTATTCTTTTTTGTAAACCGCATTGAGGTTTTTACAATCAGGCAGTATATCAGTTTTATGGAACACAAATCTTCTCCCTGGCAGCAGTTATCCAGGGTCTCAGGAAGAGGCAGGTCTCTCCTAATCACCTGCTATCTGTTTGAGGGGTTTGAATCTGGGACCTTCTGCTTACAAAACAGTGACTGTTCCATGGAGTTGTGCTCCCTCTCAAAAGGATTTGTCTGCATAAACCAAGGTTGGATGGATATGTCTGTTTTCGCTGCACATCGGTTTCACATCTGTTCATTCATAAGTCAATTCCATCCTGTTTCTATATAATTTGCTCTAAGAAATCTGTACCCGGATCGTATTTAAATAGGATTTTATCGCAAAAATATGAATTCAAGTCCTTTTTTTTAATCTCAATGTATTCATTTCTAAATGAGTTTCATCCTAAAACACACATGTTAATGCATTTTGGGATAGTTCCCCCTTGAGTTGGGCAACGTATCACAAAATTCTCAGAAGTGAGAAATCTGACGGATAATTGCATTTCGTTCTGCTCACTGGTTTGAGTGGTGGGAATTGGGGCTGTTGGCATCAAAATGTTCAGAAATCAAATTCCTCTAACTTATATCTACATAGGATGCAAATTAAGGATTGATTGGTTCCATGTTTGTGTTTTGTATATGTAGAATTGTTACGGCTCCAATCCTGAAAACAGTCCTAAAAGTAAAGGTAAAGGGAACCCTGAACATTAGGTCCAGTCGCGGACGGTAATATTATATATATTACATATATATATATATTACACACACACACACACAAGCTTCACTTTTTTCTTTTTTTGAAATTCCCCTCATGGCATGGAATGCTGGTTTCTGCACATTGATGGTGCCTGGTATGGGTACCGTACTGTATTGCGTTGGGGCAATTGGGTCTCCAAACCCAGCAGACAGATGCCTGGAGAGTCAGCCATTATCTCCTTCTGAAACAAACATAGGAACAAGAAAAGATTTTAGGCGTACATGATGGACAAAAACTGGAAGTTTTTAAAATAAAAATAATAAAAATAATATAAAAAGCTTTTCAGAGAATTGATGCGATGAGGGGTGTGTGTGAAGACTCATGAAAAGGTTTGCTTGGTCAGGGACAGAGTTAAGAGAGTGACAGTCTAGGCTTAACATTAAAGGAATTACTGCATGCATCTGCAAAGCAGCTGGCTTTGCAATTCACATAAACTCACAAAAATAGACTTGGAGGTTTCACTAAGAGTAGGGAGTTGTAGGGGGATTTTGTGCATGCTTTTACAAAGCAGGTGGCTTCCCCTTCTGGTGAAGGACTCATCACATATGAGCAGAGTCTCATTCTCTGTTCTCAGAACTTTTGGGGGAAATGGTGCTTAATTTGTCATGGTGGCCAAGCGTGGAGAATTCTTAAACCAAAACAGGTAATTATGAACTTTGATGGCATCACTACTGAGCTTATGTGAATCTATCAGTCTGGTTTCTCCTGGTTTCTGTTTTTTCCCCAGTTTTAACTTGAGTTCTCCACATGCCCACATCAATTTGAAAACTTTCACGTGCTCATGAAAATTCATTAGGATTTTCATGCAAATTTCCAATGGACACATTTTTGTGATGCAATTGTACCTAATATACCCAACTTTGCAAAACATTCCCCCCTGATATTAAGCATTTGTGTATATAATTTTCACTAACCTATGCATTGCTTTGCATATTTTATCTTAGTATATGCATTTTTTGTACACTTGGCTGGAGAACTGCACTGCAAAATTCAGAGAACGGTGTTTCTTTTGAAGGATAGCTGTGTTTCAATTCATATATTGTTTCAGAAAGTGCAATTGTGGTGCGTTTGTCTTCAAATACAAACCACATTGCATCCACACTGTCTTGCAGCCCTTTCCTAGCCAGTCCACAAAGTCAGCCCTGTGGCTTACCTTCTGAAACTCTCTCAATAGCAAATGAGAGGCCAGCCTAGTTCCCTGAAATCATGTTGCCTTTTCCAGTCAAGAGCCCAATGTTGCAACTAAAATCTTAAGAAAAGTTTCTCTGGAAAACCTCTGGCCAACAGTAGCCATAACTAGAATTCCTCTAGATTGTGGGGCCCTACCAACATGTTACTTCAAAAGGATATGGTTATTGTTCCTCCCTAGAGTTACCCCAAAAGCAAGTATTCTTGCCCTGAGTACCTAAGAACACCAGAGGAGCCTATTGGATTAGGCCAGTGACTCATCTTGTCCAACATCCTAGTCTCACTGTGGTTTCTCTACCCTCAATATATGTATTTACTTATTATTATATTATTACATTATTATATTACATTATTACATTATTACATTCATACCCCACCTTTCCTCCAAGATGCTCAGTGTGGAGGTACGGTTCTCTCCTTTCCTATTTTATTCTCATGCCAACCCTGTTCAGCAGACCAGGTTGAGAAATGTTGACTGTCCCCAGCTCACCTGGTGGGCTTGATGACTGAGTGGGGATAGGAACCTTGATTTCCTAGATATTAGTCTGATACACGAACCATTACACCACTGTGGCTCCTCTGTGCGTGTGTGTTCACACGGTCCAGTATACCTGAAGGAGCATCTCCACCTCCATCGTTCTGCCTCAACACTGAGGTCTAGTGCCGAGGGCCTTCTGGCGGTTCCCTCGCTGCGAGAAGCCAAGTTACAGGGAACCAGGCAGAGGGCCTTCTCGGTAGTGGCACCCGCCCTGTGGAACGCCCTCCCACCAGATGTCAAAGAGAAAAAAACTACCAAACTTTTAGAAGACACCTGACGGCAGCCCTGTTTAGGGAAGCTTTTAATGTTTAATAGGTTATTGTATTTTAGTGTTCTGTTGGAAGCCGCCCAGAGTGGCTGGGGAAACCCAACCAGATGGGCGGGGTATAAATAATAAATTATTATAATATTATTATTATTGCATCCATTTCTATCTCTGTTGAATGAAATACCATTCCTTCCTGACACCAGCCAAGCAATGAGTGACGTTTTCCTTAAGGAAACAATCTCCGGTTCTTTCACCACAAATAAGAACACCAAGTCCCAAAAGGACAACTTGGGATTGTGATTTATTTTAATGTTAGGCGGTGCTTAATCATAAAGACCAGATTGAGGATTTGAGTCATGCAGGCTGGGAGGTGCAGACTGAACAACTTGCATGTGCTGCAAAAGACGAGGCTGCCCTCCTGCCTCCTTCACCACAGATGACTTTGTGGTCCTCTCCTCCTGCTCAATGCCATTTCGAAACAAAACACAGCCCTGATCCTTGGGTTTCAGAATTACTAGCGACAGAATTAGTAATTTGCTAGTAATTCTACACAGGCTGACAGTGGCTTTCTGGGGTTCCAGACAGGGAGTCTCTCCCAGCCCTCCCTGGAGATGTTGGGATTGAACCTGGGACCTTCTGCATTCAAGGCAAATATTCTACCAGTGAGCTATGGCGCTTCTTCATGTCCTAGGTTAAATCCATGGTGTCTCCATGTAGAACTGCAAAAGACCCCTATGAAAGAGTTGCTCCAAGCCAGTGTGGGCAATATCGAGTGTGATGAACCAGTTATCTAATTTGATACTTTTCTTGTGTCAATAGATCTCTCTGTGTGTGTGCATTTGTGTGTGTTTAATAGCTTTTTAATGATTCCCCCCTATGTTTTTAGGTGGTTTTATTTTATCTGGAAGCCTCCTTGAGTCCCTGTCTGGGGAAAAGGTGGGATATAACAACAACAACGGCTTCATATCTGTATTTTAGATGCCACACGCCCCAGTAGTACTGGAGGAGATAATCCAGAGCAAGCTTAGGTTTCCACAAACTACTTCCCTTTGAGATCTATGTATTTGTGGATGTTATTTTTGGAAGAAGGATTTCTTTTCCTGGAGTGAGATTTTCTTTTCCTTTCTTTCAATGACAATGGTGCGTTGGCTGTTTTTAGTTGAAATCCAAACAAGCAGAGACAGGGCATCAGTTACGAAGGCAGCCTTGAAGTTCCAAGTCGCATTTCCAGCTATACGGCACTGTGTGTTATTGTTATCATGATTGTCTTTTGGTGCTTGTATGTATGTAAATGAGATTAAAAATAAGATAAAGGCAGACATGGAAATATTAGTGACAAAACCAGGAAAAGACGAATAAGATATTAGGAGTGATAAAACATAAAACAAGGGCTCTTTTTAATTTGACAGTGAACCAACTTGGAAAATTGTATGACTTAAGAATATTATTAACAATTCTTTTTACCCCTTAAGCTTTGTTTTACCCGGGCCTTAAAAAAAATATGTATCTAAGACTTGTCAGCAATTCCATGATTAAAAACTGTCTTAGGGCTTTTCTGTATAATTTAACAGCATGGTTATTTAATATCTAGTAAGAACATAAGGCAAGCCTGCTGGATCAGGCCAATGGCCTATCTAGTCTAGCATCTTGGTCTCACAGTGGCTGACCAAATGTGCATAGGAAGTCCACAAGCAGGATTCAAGCACAAGATCACTCTCCATGTAGTTCCCAGCAACTGATATTCAGGTATTACTGCCTCTAACTGTGGAAGCAGAGCACAACCGTCATGGCTAGTAGCCCCCAACAGCCTCATTCTCCTCCATGAGTTTGTCTAATCCTCTTTCAAATCCATCTCGGTTGGTGGCCATCACTGCCTCCTGTGGGAGATAGTTCCATAGTTAAAATATGTACTGCATAAATAAGTACTTTCTCTCCCCCCCCCCCTGTCTGGAGACCATTTTGCTCATCCTGCTGAGCAGGGCCCTGGACTTTCCCCACAAAGCTGCCCATGAAGGCGCCATCTTTATTTCCCTTCAGTCTTAACTAGCTCTCTTAACCACCTTGATCTCTCTATTATGATGACAAATTGGATCCTCCTAATTGAGGAGGATCCAGTAGAGGGGTGGGGCTGGGACCTGAGCTAAGTGTGGCCCCATGATCACGCCAGGGCCTTTTGGCCAATAAGGAGGAGGTGGGGTGATTGGGGGGCCTTTTTAAGGGTGGCGGCGCAGTGTTGGAGCCTTACCTGGCTTCATGCCACCAAACACCCACCCACCCTTCTCATAGGACATAGGTATTCGCTTTGGCCTTGCTTTGGACTTCGGTTGGTCGCTTGTTTCGGAACAGGGGCTGGGTAGGAATTTCTTCCACTTGGAGGATTGGCACTGGCCATTTGGTTTTCGTCTACCTCTCAGCAATCGCCACAACTTTGTAAGGTTTGGTGGTTAGGCATAGGCTTACTGAGGTGGGGGAGGGGAGATGCGGCCATCACCTGCCCCTCCAGAAACAAGGATATTCTGTTAAAGGAATCCATTAGTCTGGTCTTTGTCCAAAGTCCGCTTGAGGGACTAGGGCCATGCCAGGACCCAGCGGTAACCCCAGGGTGAGCCTCAGTTGGTTGCCATCGACAGAGCTCCCTCTCTTGGTGGTTGACCCTTTCAGACTCCTTGCAAGGCGGGCAGGAGTCAGATATAGTTTGCCAGTGCCTAAACCAATACCACTCACATTGTTGTAATCAATAAAGTTGTGGCCTAAATTTGCCCACTAACATTTAAACTAAAATACTGTTTCAATGTGTTTTATTATTCTGGGGGTGGTTCTGGGCCTTGACGCGCAAACAGGTGAAATGGAGATAAAAATATCCACTGTGACTATGGACATGGACCCAGTCTGGATTAATGCAGAATTTAAAAGGTGTGGTTGTGTTTGGGTAGCTCAGAAGATTAGGGAAATGGATGTTTGTGCTTAAAACAGTACTGTTACAACATTTTGGTTTAAACAAATAACCAGAGGAAAAAAAGATCTGCACCCTGTTATTCAGAACATTGAAGGTAACACATGCATTCAGAAGTTGAAAAACATAAATCACCTAGGCAGACAGATTTGTTCACACAATGTTGGACACAACCATCTATTTTCTACATAGCATTTTCTAAGTTGTGTGTGTAGTTTTCTACACAAACTTTTGCTGTCTTCATCCAATATGTGGTACAAGGGGGGGGGGAATACTGCTGGATTCTTTTGAATGTGTAAACCAGTTCTGTCTCTGATGGCGAATGGTTAGTTATACATAAGAGGTTTGTGAGATGCACATCAGGAGAAAGGCTGGAAGTAATTTAATGTAGCTTACCGGATGTTATAATGTGGACATTCTTTTATGTGTCATCTCAGAAGTGAGAAATCTAGGATCACAAGTTGTCATTTTTTGAATTCCCTGAGATTTCTTTGGCACCCCCCCCCCAGAGAATCCACTGATTACAAGACCCTAATGCAGGGTGATTGTTTTTAGAATGAACATTAAAATTGATTGTGATTATAAATTTTGATTTTAAAAAATGAGGTGCTGGTATGCATATAATAATAAAAATGCTGGGGGTGCCAGCAGAAAAAGAGTGCCCATACTCTGTACTGCTGACTGCAACAACAACAACAACAACAACAACAACAACAATAATAATAATAATAATAATAATACAAAAACATTTGTTTCTGAATGGTGCTGGGGAAGGGGCTATGTAAGGACCTCCTCCTCCTTCTCCTTGAAGTTTATTGAAGTTTTCACAGTACAAAAAAGGAGTAAATAAACTAAAGAAAGGAGGAACAGAAAAAGAAACGACAAGATCCTCCCTCATAAGCATATCTTACCTCTCACCCCAGCTCTCCCAGCTCTCTTCTCTTAGCCTCTCCCCTGCCTCTCATCTGAGCAGAAAAGAGGGCACTTTTAACTTTTAACTATGGTTCACTATGACGACTCTACCCATAAAAAAGAGGACGTGTCCTAGAAAAAGAGGACATATTTGGTCCCTTCATCCTTGAAAATTATTTAGCTTTTCTTTAAGAGTTCTTAATAAGCTCCCAGGGTTTGTGTAAGGAGAGCTGGCCAACCAACAGGCTACTGCTGGCCTATGGCCTTCTCCCTCAATTTCCTGAGATTCCCCTCTTTTGATATGTCTGTGTCTGGGGGTATGTGGACAAGTGCCTTAAGAGAAGGAAAACTACATTTTACTTGGGAAAGGGCCACAGTTCAATGGCAGATCGTCTGCTTTGCAAGCAGAAGGTCCCGGGTTCCATCCCCAATGGAATCTCCAGGTAGGACTCATAATGAGAGTCCCAGGTCCTATACTGTACAGTGGAACCTCGGGTTACATACGCTTCAGGTTACATACACTTCAGGTTACACACTCCGCTAACCCAGAAATACTGCTTCAGGTTAAGAACTTTGCTTCAGGATAAGAACAGAAATCGGGCTCCAGCGGCGCGGCGGCAGCAGGAGGCCCCATTAGCTAAAGTGGTGCTTCAGGTTAAGAACAGTTTTAGGTTAAGTACGGACCTCTGGAACGAATTAAGTACTTAACCCGAGGTACCACTGTATTAGTAAAGAAAAAGCACTTTATATGAGGTATAACAATGTGGCACCAGATGGCACTGTAGAGTCCCGTCTTTCACCAACGGGATTTCCCCTTATGAAGTTTACAAAGTGTTTAACTGAAACACTTCTTTGATGTGTCTAGATCCAGCCCCAGTCTGAAACCCCGGAGAGCTGCTGCCAGCCAGTGTAGACTGGGCTGAGTTAGATGGGTCATTAGTCTGACTCGGTAGAAGGCAGCTTCCAAGGATCTCTTGCAGGGGAGAACTCCTCTTACTTCTATGAAAACATGTTGTATTTTAATGAAAATGCCAAGTGAACTTTTAGGAAGTTTTTTTTTTTTTAAAGTTCTCAACAATGCAGGTCAAAGTTCACTCAGTTCAGCATCTTCTTATGAGAAACATTTCTAAACTTCCAGAATCTCTTTTCCTGAGCCTTGGCCTAGCCAACCACCTTCTGCCTGGGACTTCATGAAATTCTAACACAACCCTGTTTTATTCAGCAGAAAAGCCTTTGATGTTCAGGGTGCCCATCTTTCTGTCTCTCTCCTTGCCTCAGTTTCTCATCTGGCAGTTGGTGTTAATTAGCTCATTTCACAGGGTTACTTTGAGGACTGCTGTTTAAATGCAAAATCTTGAAAGCCGAAAACTGACACGTAGGTGGTAATTATTAAGGGCAGGATTTATGCGTTATGTTTTTAAGTGTTGCCTGCTTCCCTATATTTATATCTACCCTTTAATATCACGCGAAAGGAGCTCTCTCACCTCCTGTTGTTTAGAATCAATCAGGAACTACTTAGAGGTGAGCAGCCTTCAGCTCAAGCAGGGGTGGGCGCTGCCTGTTGTCTTAAAAGTGTTTAAAAGCCAAAGGATTATTAATGCAGACAATTGGAGAGAGAGAGAGAAATATTTCAAACAGCAAAATAGAACCAAAGTTTGTTTCTTAAAGAAGAAACAGCCCATCATGTGCTCGGAGACGAGAAGGTGATATGATAACCTAGTCAGATGGGTGGGCTAAAAATAAATTAATACTACTACTACTAATAATAATACAGTGGTACCTCGGGTTAAGTACTTAATTCGTTCCGGAGGTCCGTACTTAACCTGAAACTGTTCTTAACCTGAAGCACCACTTTAGCTAATGGGGCCTCCTGCTGCTGCCGCCGCGCCGCCGGAGCCCGATTTCTGTTCTTATCCTGAAGCAAAGTTCTTAACCTGAAGCAATATTTCTGGGTTAGCGGAGTGTGTAACCTGAAGCATATGTAACTTGAAGCGTATGTAATCCGAGGTACCACTGTATAGCTATCTTCAAATGAAGGGCTGTCACATGGAAGATGGAGCAAACTTGTTTTCGGCTGCTCCAGAGAGGAGAACTTGATTCAATGGACTCAAACTACATGAAAGCAGATTCTAACTAAACATTAGGAAGAACCTTTTGATGGTAGGAACTGTTTGACTGAGGAATGGACTCCCTCAGAAGGCGGTGGACTCTCTCTCTCACTGGAGGTTTTCCAAAAGAGGTTGGATAGCCATCTCTCAGGGATTCGTTGGCTGGGATTCCTGCACTAGATGACCCCTGGGGATCCTTTCAATTCTATGATTTTATGTAGAAATGGAAGAAGACTTTGGGGTGATGCACAAATGCATGGACATTACAACTCTGGCCAGGTGGTCAAACAAAACAGAAGTTACTTGTTTTGTTATATTTTGAACAACAAATGGTGCTCCAAGGCCACTGACCACAAATACAATGACATTTAACACAGTGCAACAAAACAGCCTTAAAAAAAAAAGCAAAATATACAAATGTAACACCAAGGCTGGCATAGCACCACCTGGTTCTGTATGTGGGGCTGCCTTTGGGTTTGGTTCGGAAGCTCCAGCTGGAACAAAATGCAGTGGTCAGATTGCTGATGGGAGCTTCTGGTTGAGAACATGCCAACACCACTGTTAAAACATCTGCCTTGGCTTCCCACTTACTACTTAATCAGTTTCAAGGTCCTTCTATTATTTTTTATAAAGCCCTGAACAATTTAGGTCCAGGGTACCTCAGCGATCGCCTGAACTCTTATATTGCCTGAACCCTTATATAGTGTGGGCCTGAAAGGGCCTTTCCATAGATGACTGTAGCAGGTTGTTGGACCAAGAGCTGCTACAAGCACTGGAGGCTTCTTATCACATTTTCAGGCACCTGGTTAGACCAAATCATGATGATTGGCAGATGAGTGGGTGAAAGGTCTTCTTTATAGGGAAGGGGTTAGTGTGCAGTGCCATTGGGCAATATAATATGTCGGGGGGTGGGGAGTGACAAATGGTGTGCTAGAGGGTTCTGTCCTGAGCCCAGTGTTGTTCAGCATCTTTATAAATGACTTGGATGAAGGAATTGATGGGATACTCATCACATCTGCAGATGACACCAAACTGGGAAGGGCAGCTAGACGGATCTGGGATTCAAGATGACCTTAACAGATTGTAGGACTACTTTGGATGGTAGTGGACTCTCCATTGGAAGTTTGTAAACAGAGGTTCGATGGCCATTTGTCATGGCTTCTTTAGCTGCGATTCCTGTATTGCAGGAGGTTTGATTAGATGACCCTTGAGGTCCCTTCTAAATTTACAGGTCTATAGTTCTATGATTCTGTGAAAGTCTTGAGTTGTGGTGTTAGTTGTTGTGGTCCTGTGCTGCCAGCCATGGCGGAGCTCAGTGGAGGGAGAAGCCCAGTCAAGTCTCAGGGGTATTTGCATGGAGGCAGAGTCCGTATGCAAGGTTCAGTCCAGTTCTAAGGTCCGGAGTATCTCTGTTCACGTAGTCAGATGATCCGGGGGTCAAGAAAGCTGAGGGGCCAAGGCCACGAGAAGCAGGAAGGATCAAGGTCTTGCCAGGAACGACAAATGTTGTTTCCAGCAACTGACTGAGGCGGGAAACCCTGCTTAAGAAAGCAGGAGCCAGCTGGTTCTCACCAGGAGCAAGAAGGCTGATCAGCAGCTGGTGGAGTCACTTCGCCTTCTGCTCCTTCAGGCTGCTCCTCAGCAGGTGGAGCCGACTCCTGGCCCATGACATTAGTTCCATGAAGGCTCATCTATGCATCCATTCATGCCCCGCTTATAAGACACCACTTGATGTTGCAGGTGTCAAGTGAGAAGCATATATTTACAAACCAGTCCATTGTCTAACGCCATATTGTCCCAGAAGTGCTGGCAATGCATCAAGGATTGCAATATCGCACTGGTGCAACAGATTTCTTATTTATTTTTAAATATTTATGCCTTCTGTTTCCGTCCAAACAGGAAACTTAAGTTGACTAATACAGCAATAAAATAGTGCTACAAAAATGAAAAAATATACTGTAAAACAACAATAAAGCATATATCATACAAATAATATCAACAGTATTCCAGGAGGGGGAAAACCCCCCTTAATTTCTGATTGCCTGCCTAAACAATCTGAAATCTTAAGCGCTTACCAGCTCAAGCAACCAATTTTAAAGAACTGGGTAAAATATATTTTTGTTACACTTGCCATAATTACTCCAAAGGTACCAATTTTGGAGTGGTAGACCAAAACCAGCTCTTACAGCTTGTCTATTGAAAGAAATTTTTCATTTCAATTTTCATATTCTTTGAGTTTTAAGATATACATTTCTCCCCATTTTATTTTTCAAGGAACAGCTGTATTGCCAGCCTATGTTTTCAAGTGAACATAGTTATGGATCTCTGTGTTCAGTGAAACTTTCACTGAAAATCATTGACAGAATAGGAAAAATATGATGCTCATGATGACCCAGTTTGCATGTAACACTAAGGGCTCTTCCACACTTTCTCTTAACCCTTTTTTGAATATACCAATTAATTCCCCTGGGCCCAAGAGCTTTTCTCGTTGTTCCTCAGCTGCGCCTTGCAGAAATCCAATTTTACCCACTGAATTGAAGCTTGGTTAAGCAAAATCTCTCTTCAGATTTCCTGCACATCTGATAAGATCTGATTCAGTGGGTAAGATCGGATTTTTGCAAGGTGCAGCCACATAACAACAAATAAAGCTCTCGACCCCAGGGGAATTAACTGGTAGACAAAACAATAAAAATACCAGTCAAGTGATAGTACAGATGAGTCCTAAGTCAAACCATAGTTTATCATGAAATTGTAAACATGAGTTCCCAGAAAGAAGACTGATCCTCTGATCCTGCTGCAAGCGAAACCATGGTTTGGCTTAGCATTGTGTCTGAACCAAGGGTCATGGTTTATCTTGTTACAGGCAAAGCACAAAACTGTAGATGAAACTTGTTCTATGACTCATGGTTTGTCTGGGAAAGATAAACCATGTCTTAGCTCAGAGCAGCAGCAACAGAACCAGAAGAGAAGCAAGGGGCTATGGTTTCTCCTGTGAGTACTTGCACTCTTGTGCATTCATGCTTTTAGCCATGGTTTAGCTTAGCACTATATGTGTACAGGGCCAATGATTTGGAAGGAAAATATATATATATAATTTACCCCCAAATAATTATTTGATTATTTGATATTTTATATCTGTTCACCAAATCCATAAAACACTTCTGCGAATAGATAGCCAGAACATGCATGTTTAATAGAATTACATTGAATAGAAGCGGCAAGCTGAGTTTGACGCAGTTTTAAATATATGAAATTATTTGTGTGGTTGAAAATTGCCATGTGAAGATGAGATATTATCACACCCATGAAAATAATCTGCCATCATTTTATTTAATAATTTTCTTATTGGCAAGATCGATTCACAATTAGTCTGGATTCCTGGAAAGCATTTTACATTGAAAAGGTTTTGGAAATTTCAAGGTATCAATTTTTTCAGATGGTGCTGTGTGGTATGCGATCATGGTTACTATAATAATCCCCCTAAATATTTAGCATATCATGCATATACATTAAAACTAGTCTTAATACCACACGTTGCCTATCTGCTGCTTCTTTGTTCATTTTAAATATCCATCCAAGAACTGAGTGCTTATGTTTATGGACTGCTTTTGCACTGAATACCCAAGCCTAATGTAAAACGTGTAATTTGAAAGCACACTTTCAATTTCTTCTTCGTCTTCATTTTTGTGCGTGAAAAGCACAGTATTTAAGACTAATTGGCCCAATAAAAAGGTATTGTCTGATTTGCTTTGCGTTCCATATTCTCTGCGATGGAGACAGCCATTAATACTCCGGTAAACACATATGTAAAGGTTTTTCAAATACCAATTACCTATAAATCTATCACCCTAGAGAAAGGCAGTTCATACTGAGAGCTTGCTTTAGATCTATTCAATGCTGTTGTTCTTAATCAGTGTGTGTGTGTGTGTGTGTGTGTGTGTGTGTGTGTGTGTGAGAGAGAGAGAGAGAGAGAGAGAGAGATATCACAATAAGAGCCAGTGTGGTGTGGTGGTTAGGATGTCCGACTAGGACCTGGGAGATCAGGGTTCAAATTCCCCTGGGTTATCTTGGTCCAGTCACTGGCTCTCAGTCTCACCTAGCTCACAGGGTTGCTGTGAAAATTGAAAATTAAATTAGGAGGAGGAGAACCGTGGACAGCACCTTGTGTTTGCTGTGGGAAAAGATAGGATACGAATGCTATATCTATATCTGCCTGTCATCTGTCTATCTAATATATAACAACCTTCTTTTTTTGGCATTTCCCTCTAAGTTAATTGCACTGTTGAATAACTTGTCGCTCAGAACATGGCGATATTTAGTGCAGGGCCTGCAAGACAGAGCTGTTCCACCAGGCCTTTGGCCAGGGCACAGCCTGACTCCCTCCCTCGGCAATCTTCGCGGAGCTCTGGCCCAATGGTTGCCAGTGGCCTGAATTAATTAATTTTACAATGAATGATTTTAGAGTGTTGTTTATGTTATACTTTTATACTGTTTTATTGTTGTTAGCCGCCCTGAGCCCGGCTTCGGCTGGGGAGGGCGGGTTATAAATAAAATTTTTTATTATTTTTATTATTATTATTATTATTATTATTATTATTATTATTATTATTATTATTTTATTATAAAAGGCAAATCTACTCATGATGTGTCATAGTGTAGACCAATGTTCCCCAACCTTGGGCCTCCAGCTGTTTTTGGACTACAGCTCCCATCATCCCTCGCTAGCAAGACCAGTGGTCAAGAATGATGGGAATTGTAGTCCAAAAACAGCTGGAGGCCCAAGGTTGGGGAACACTGGTATAGACCATTCATTGTTCTTTCAGCATTCTTCTAGAGGGGTTTTTATTTGGGATTGGTTCTCCTCGTTCCTGCAGGTTTGGAGTTTTGCAGCATCAAAATGCCAGCCTATATTTCGCCACCATTTAGTCTGAATTTACCCTTTCTGGAGGGGAATCTGAAAAGTAAAAAGCAAAACAAAAACTTGTTGCCAATAACCCTCTGCCTGCAAGTGCCCTAACATTCTTTAGAAAAAATAAAAAAATTCCTTCCAGTAGCACCTTAAAGACCAACTAAGTTAGTTCTTGGTATGAGCTTTTGTGTGCATGCACACTTCTTCAGATACACAGAAAAGGTTTCTTTAGAAAAGGTTTCACCAGTCTGGGGTCCTCTGTATATTTTGACCTTTGGGACCTATGGTCCAAAATTCCGCAAGGGTGAAGGCTGCTCTGGAGTTATGCTTCTTGACATGTGGTGGTGAGCTCCAGAAGGTGTCCAAAATTGCTGTGGGAGACCCAACTACTTGCCTAACTGCTTGGTGGCTTCTAGACCAATGTTATGGGTACTTTGCGGGTTAGAATTTCATGATACAACTACACTGTAAACTTATGATGGTTTAATACCCATTTCTCTGTCATGGCTCCTCCATTCCCAAAGATTTTTGACTTTGACAAGGCCTTGGAGAACTTGCACATTAATGCCCCTTACTTGGTCATTTCAAAGCTGGTTTGCAAAAAGTTTTGGGGTGAGGGAGGTTAATGGGTAATGGGATGTTCCATCTCCTTTTATTAAGAATTGTATCATATGTTCACAGGTCTAAACTACAATGATTGCTTTTTTCTTATAGCGTTAGCAAGTGATGGATGAAGTCTTAAAATTTAGACATCTGCCATTGCAACGTATATGTCAACAACAACAAAAAATTGAGATAATTTTTCTCCTTTTGCAGTGTAAGAACTCACAGTTAGCCATACAATTGACGAGCAATATGCCGTATTTTTCGCTCTATAAGACGCACCAGACCATAAGACACACCTAGTTTTTGGAAGAGGAAAACAGGAAAAAATATATTCTGAATGCCAGAAACCAGGGCAGCCAACAGGATCGCAGCGCTGTGTTCCCGCTGCCTGTCCTGGCTTATGGGATAGTCGCGCGCTGTGTACACTGACCCCTCTTGCTCCCTGGCTTCAGGGATAGCCGCCTGAAGCCTCCGGAGCACAGCCTCTGCTGCACTCCGGAGGCTTCGCGTTGCTTTTGCTGAAGCCATGGAGCCTGCATTCGCTCCATAAGGCACACACACATTTCCCCTTACTTTTTTAGGGGAAAGTGTGTCTTACAGAGTGAAAGATACGGTATTCAGGTCAACCAAAGCATGTTATTTTGAACGATGCATAGTTAGTGTGAAATTTTGCCACTGTAGCATGTGGCAACATGGCTGCTTTAGATGTTGTTCTTAAAAGGGGATTGAACAGATTCGTGAAGATTGCTTCCATCGGTGGCTATGAACCTTGATAGCAAAACTTAGTCCTGGCATTGAGAGTTGGCTTTGTTTGGGAGGACCTCATTTGATCTTGTTTTTGCTGACCAAGTATTAAACAGCAGGTCTGCCTGAGACATTGGGTTGGATAGCAAAATGGAATATCCATCGTTGGAGGCAATAGTTGGCGAATAAAGAATTGGGTGGTGGTTATTGACTGATCCCTCAATGTGGTTAGCCTTTGAAGGAACAGAGGCTCTGAATTAGATGATCCAGCAAGGCTCTTCTTAGATGCAATTTTCAGAGTGGGTTCAGAGTGATATCATGGTGCTTTCAATGTATTGGTGTGAATGTGGCCTTCCCTACAATTCCCAGAGTAGTTTAACAATCAATCCCTCTTCATGGGGAACTCTGTAATTGTAGCTCTGAGAGGGGAGTAGAGGGTCTCCTAACAACACATTTAACAAACTACATCTCCCAGGATTCTTTGGGGGAAGCCAGGGCTGTTTAAGGTGCTTGAAGTGTATGGTGCAAATGTGAGTTTCATGTGCACACAGCTTCCCAATCCAGCGGTGGGAATGCAATGGATACAGAGTAAATGGAGGTGGGGTACATAAACAGCCCTAGAGCCATGAATGTATTATGACATAAGCTAGTCCCTAGCCCGCAAATGACCATGCTGTTAGACTTCAAGATGCCAAGATGCTTGCCCTCAAAGAGGAAGGCTTCCTCTCTCAGAAAGCCTACTTGATTTCTGTGCTTAACCCAGCCAATGGATGCATGCAATTCTGTCAGTTTTGGTCCTCTGCGTTTCTCATTTTTTTCCAATCTCAGATCAAATCAAATACTCATCATTATGGTCAATGATCTAGGAGAGACCATGGTTTGAGTCCCCACTTGGTGACCTTGGGGGACAATTGCTGCCTTTTAGCCTACCTCAAATGGTTGATGTGGGGATTAAATGAGGAGGGCAGAACCACATAGACCACCTTGAGCCCCTTGGTGCATTTATTTATAAATGCAATAAATAAAACTAAGAGACTAAGTTCAAAAGTTGAACCGTTTCTAGCTGAGAGTTATACCTTTACAAGTGATGTGATATGAGAAACCTATGTCTTTGAAGGTGCCCTAAGATGTATCTTCAGCCTAGGAAAAAATGTGATGTGTTTTTGTTATTCTTATTCTTAATTCTCTTATTATAAAAATGGGATCTCTGACATGAAGGTTTTAGGAGCACTTTTGTCAGAGGAAGGGGGGGTGATGATCCCTGCCACACATTTATGACACTGGAAATAAATGCAGCTGTTTTAAAAGTGCTATTCTTTATATTTGAGTTACTCTAAAATGGTCTTTATTTCAATGATTTCTGTTTAGATATTGGGTAGGGGGGGAAGAGGAGGAGAGATTTTGCACTTCCAGCACACACATCTGTCAGCGTCATGCCAAAGGAATCAATCCCACAAGAGAAAAATTGAAGAAATGAAAACAAATAAGTTATAAAATAAAAGTGACAATGATGTGCCGTAGCATAAAGATTGCTTTGGGCTGCTTTTGAAAAAGACAGCTAATGACTTGTCCTATTGGATGGGAGAGATAAAGGGAGGAGGAATGTAGGGTAGTCTGGAGGTTATGGGAGGGGGAGGGAAGAGGGGGTGGAAACTGGAGTTCCTGCACTGGCTTATTCATTAAGATGAACCGAGCTATAATTAGGGGCTACAGTTTGCAAGCCATCATAGGAGTCGATGACCTTCCAGACCTCACACTACCTGGCAAGCTGATTTTTGGAAGTATCATGTGACTAAACTGCAGAGATGGGCAAAAGGCACCAATGGATCAGGGATAGGGAAAGGTAGAATTAGCAATGTTGGGGGCTATGTTCTTACTGAACCAGTCTGTTGGTTTATCGAGCTCAATACTGGCAATGCCTTCTTTTGCCAAACCAGTTGCCTTCTGGATGTTTTGAACCCCAACTCTCATCAGCCCGAGGCAGCACAGCCATCCAAACAAATACATACTTCCTTATCAAATGTGCAAAGGACACAGGTTAAAACATTACTCACTTCATTTATTCTCCTTGGAATAGCTTTGAGAGCATCAATCAAATCTGCATATACTTGTGCACTTTCTAATATTTTGGGGGCTTTCCGCTGTGGCTGCCTCTGTAGCAGCTAGAAATATTTTTAAGGTTAAAAAAGTGTCTATTGAACAATGACATGATCTAAACTGGCAAGATGGCTCCTTATTTTATAAAGACTTGTGTCAGTTTTGGAATATTGTAATACAAAATGAAAAAAGATGTGTTTGGTCAAAGAAAATGTTCAGGTAAAATCTGGGAAGAAAAGAATTAGCTCTTGTTTTATATATGTTTAACTTAAAAGAAGTTTTGTTCATGATTATGGTAGTGACATGTTTTCCTGTGTCATGTGGCAATAACATTCTCCGGCAGTGGCAGGAAACATTTTGACTTGGTAGGGCTGCAATTTTTAACTGTGCTGTTTTCATCACAATAGGACTCGTACAGCACTTATTTAGGAAAGCATGCCATTACACATGTGCAGAGTACCATTATTTCCTCCTCTCTCAAAATCAATCAATCAATCAATCAATCAATCAATCAATCATTCTCTGCACATCTATAGAGAGGGAAGAGCTTGCATGTAAGAGGTCCCAAGTATGGTTTTCAGAGCAGATTGATTCCTTACCTCTATTTAAAAATCAAGTCATACCACATAGCGTGTTCTCACTAAAGGAGAGCACGTGTTGCGGATGGGGCCTAGCAAGACACCCCATAGTTGCCAGGCAGGATAAGATAGAGGGGCCTGGCAAGGATTGGCTGTTTGTGTTGCTGGGGTAAAATTGATGCTGCCAATTTGGGGGTGGGAACAGAGGTTATTTAAACAAGGTTCACAGCAAGCTGCTTTCTCTTTCGATATGGGAACCGGATCACCCGCCCGCCCTCCCTTTTGGGCTTGTGCTTTGACCTTGCTATGCCTGTCATGGGGTCGTCCGCCTTGGTGCGGGGGCCTGGTAGGAATTTTTCCATTTGGCTGATTAGTGTGTGCCATTTGGTTTTTGCCTACTGCGTAGCAAATCGTCACAACTTGTAAGGTTGGCGGTTAGGCATTGGTTTAAATTGGTTGGTGGAGGGGTATGTATTGGCTGTGCCTGCCCCTCCAATGCTGCTGCTGCATGGGAATTCCGTTAAAGGAATTCTGGGGCTTACCATCCCCTTGTCCAAACCCCTGGAATCGGGTGCGGGCCGCGTAAGACCCCAAGGAGCAAGCGGGGAGGAACTGAAGGGTCTGTGTCGCAGCCCCAGTTGCCCTGATCTTGTTCCTCCACACTGACTCTCGCTGGAATCCGGGAGTCAGTGCTGTCCCCCAAGGCGGGGGGGACAGCTAGTCATAACCAATGCCTAAGCAACCACTCACAATTTGTATGTTTAATAAAGTTGTGGCCAAAATTATGCCAAAAACCTTAAACAAAAATTTATGAGTGATGTGTGAGTTATTGGGGTAGGGGTGTTTTGGGGGACCTCAGCACGCAATACGTAAGTTTTTGAATTCATTCATTGTTTACACCTGCACATCCATTGCCAAGAAACCAAACACACAAAAACACTTAAAATATGTGGAAAGCTTTCTTCCAATTGCATTCAGTATTGCTCCCATCCAAAAGTATTCATTATTCATTATCTAAAACACCTTCCCCCTCTAAATTAAAAAAACCCCACTGAGTATTGCAACTGATAGAGCCTTCATAGTGGGCCTGGATTTCAGGAAGTCCCATCAGTCATAGAATAGAATCATAGAATCATAGAATCATAGAGTTGGAAGAGACCACAAGGGCCATCGAGTCCAACCCCCTGCCAAGCAGGAAACATTCCTTTTTCTGCTTAGAGACATATGGGAGGGGGACTAATCTGCCATAGCTATACATTTGGATTAGGATTGGCTGTGGGGGGCAGACAGCTGGTTGGCCAGAGAACAGGAGACTGCTTATCTACACTTCCACTTGTCCTGTGTCTAGAAGCATGGGTAATAATAATAATAATAATAATAATAATAATAATAATTTATTTATATCCCGCCCATCTGGCTGGGCTTCCCCAGCCACTCTGAGCGGCTTCCAACAAAATATTAAAATACAGTAACGCACCAAACATTAAAAGCTTCCCTAAACAGGGCTGCCTTCAGATGCCTAGTGGTTTTCTGCTTTTCTTTTCTCTTTCAAGGCGCAGAATTGAGTGGTTTTGCCTTTGCCGCACTGCTTTCCCCTGGAAAGCCCGCTTTTTAGTGCTCAGTCGGAGCAAATGTCAATCCAGAGAAAACCCAATTGACATTTGCTCCGATTCAACAATAAGCTGTGGGTTTTCCAGGGGGCAAGTGTCAGGGCAAGCAGAAGTGTTGATAAGCCCTGACAGAAATGCCTCTGTAAGTTCAAGAATATAAGAGCAACATAAGAACATAAGAAGGGACTTCTGAATCATCAGGAGACCCTAATGCTGCACTCGATGGGCCATTGGTGTGATCCTGCAGGGCGCTTCCTATATCCTTATAAAAACCACAGGAGGGGAGAGCACTCTTCTTGACTCCAGCCTGTGGGTTTTCCAGGATGCTGGGGCTAGATGGGCCATTGGCCTGATCCAGCAGGCTGTTCTGAAGTTCGGATGTTCTAATGCAATGTTAGAAGGTACATCTGAAATCAGGCCTAACGCTGGAATGCTAGCATTACAATCAGAAAAAACCCCTAATGCAGTCGTGTCTACATCTGACTGCACCCTATATGAAGTTGCAGGTAACAAAATCAGGAACAAGTAATAAAATCCTCTCAAATGCTTGACATTAACAGTATGAGAAAGCAAATGAAGAGTTGTGCCCCCCTCATGCACATTGTCAAACCATAGTGCTTGGTGCGGCCTTATCTTTCGAGTAACTCATCCACACCCGTACAGAACAATGCTTTCGGTTTGAGTTGCTCTTGAAGTGAAGGTGCTGCTTGGTGTAATTGCTCTCATTACAGTACTTTACTGAACATCTCTTTTGATGATTACTTGAGTGATGCTGGTAATGCTCTTTGAAGATTCCCAGATAAAAAGGAAGCCATACGTATCGGAATAAAGGTAACTAATCACCATATCAGGCTCCATCCATTGCTGCTACATGTATTTTTGGGTATGTGTGTGTTTGAAATGCAATGTAAAACAAGGATCATGCGGTTCATTTATTGATCGATATAATTTTCTTTCTGTTGCTTCTGATGTTGGTATTTCTTCCCTAAGCTAAAGGCTTATGTGGGACTAGCAAAGGCAAACACACATACTGGTTTTTAAAAGAACATTGCATTTGTAAGTGATAACTGTGTGGAAGTCTAGTGTCCGGATCAAATGGTGTCATAGTACCGCTGTATTCTGCCTTGGTCAGACCCCAGCTGAAGTATTGTGTCTAGTTTTAGGTGCCACAATTTAAGAAGGATATTGACAAGCTGGAACGTGTGCAGAGAAGGGTGACCAAGATGATCAAGGGTCTGGAAACCAAGCCTTCTGAGGACCAGTTGATGGAGTTGGGTCTGTTTAGCCTGGAGAAGAGGTGACATGATAGTCAGCTTCAAATACCTGAAGGGCTGTCATGTGAAAGATGGAGCAAGCTTGTTTTGTGCTGCTCCAGAGGGGAGGACCCAAACCAATGGATTCAAATTCAAGAAAGGAGATTCCAACTAAACATTAGGAAGAACTTTCTGAGGGTAAGAGCTGTCCAACAGTGGAATGGACTCCCTCGGAAGGTGGTGAACTCTCCTTCGTTTGTGGTTTTTAAACAGGCTTGGCTGGCCATCTGTCAGGAATTCTATTTCTGTGACTCCTGCATTGCAGGGGTTGGACTAGATGACCCTTGGGGTCCCTGTCAACTTGACAATTCCATGATTCTGCACAACTTACATTATTCCACTCCATTTCAGTTCCAAGGAAAAACAATGCAAATGGAATGGAATCAGTTACCTATCGTTTGCAGACTGAAATCAACAACGGCAAATACTGATCATATTTGCTGGATTTCTTTCAGTTCTAGACATCAGATGAATAAGCAAACACCTTCAAATTCCACTCCTGTTTCTGTTTCCTTCAGAACTGAATGACATTCCTAGTAGTGCACAATGGCTTTCAGACTTCACTGTCCTCATAACTAGTGCGGCAGCATTGATCTAGGAGCTCCAGAGCTAACAGCCTCGCTGTATTTCAGAAATCAGTGCCTTAGACCAGGCTTCCTCAACCTTGGCCCTCCAGATGTTTTTGGCCTAAACTCCCATGATCCCTAGCTAGCAGGACCAGTGGTCAGGGTTGATGGGAATTGTAGTCTCAAAACATCTGGAGGGCCGAGGTTCAGGAAGCCTGCCTTAGACTCTTTAATTATTCCATATAGCTGGCAAGGCCAATTGCTGTCAGCAGGACTAAATCACCCCCTGTTAGTTATTTTGAGTTCTGTATTGCCAAATTATTAATATTTTTAAAACTAACTGGGAAATTAGATTTGGCATAACAAGTCCCTGTAATATTTATCTACTTAAGAGTTTGGTGGTTCTTCTTCTTTTTTTGGTATCTTTTCAACTTTTGATTTCCCTTCATGCATCGAGCTGTCCATTTTCATCGTGACAAGTTTGCTTATGGAGATTGCAAATCCTTGCATAATTTAATGATGAAAAGCCAGCATCTCATTTTCCTCCAAATGCAGCTATTTTGTAGATTAAAGATAAACAGTTGTGGAGTTAATATGGGGTAGGGATTTTTTTGGCGGGTTTTCCTTTTTTTTTTGTCTCTGTGCGTAAGAACTCTGCCACCAACTTGAACATGGAGCAAGACAATTTGTGGATGGGGATTGGAAATGACATACATTTAAATTACTGCAGAATTAACATGTTTTGAACTGCAGGATATGCAGTTATAGGCAACTCCTTATCTGAAAGAAAGCTTCTTTCCTGAGGTCAGTCAACAGTTAGCTTCTTATTATGCCAGATTCATAATACTCGAGTCCTTGAAGAGTTTCTGGACTCCTTTCATGCTTGAATGGGGCTCTCACACTTCATTGGGAACTTGGATTTATAAGAATAACTAGTGTTCTGCTTTCCTCCAGTTTTATCCAGTCTGCTAAGAGGAGGTGGCATGTAAAGGGCACATCGCTCTCTTATTCTTAAGTGGGCATTGTGAACACCCACCATCTGGGGTTTATATCAAAAAGCTGAGAAAAGAATGCCTATGCTATGGACCTCAAATGGAGGGCTTGCTACAGATCATGAATTGAATACAGAGAAAAATCAGTATTTGGACACATGTTTTTATGCCATTTCACAGAAAGGCTAGGGTAGGTGTTAGCTGTGGGTAAAATACAATTGTCTTAAATTCCAGTGCAGTCTTGTGTTATAAGGCAAGGGAAGTTGCGAATGTGTGTTTGCTTCTTAGTAGCTCCAAAAAGGTGACGGCAGCAGGGGAGAACCCGTGACTCCAGCTCTCATCAGTTCCAGCCACTGTGGCCAATGGCCAGGGCCCTCACAGCATTGCATCACAGACCAGTAAGGTAAAGGTAAAGGGACCCCTGACCATTAGGTCCAGTCGTGGCCAACTTTGGGTTTGCGGCACTCATCTCACTTTATTGGCCAAGGAAGCTGGCATACAGCTTCAGGGTCATGTGGCCAGCATGGCTAAGCTGCTTCTGGCGAACCAGAGCAGCGCATGGAGCACTATTTACCTACCCACAGGAGCGGTACCTATTTATCTACTTGCACTTTGATGTGCTTTCGAACTGCTAGGTTGGCAGGAGCAGGGGCCAAGCAATGGGAACTCACCCCATTGCAGGGATTCAAACCACCAACCTTCTGATCGGCAAGTCCTAGGCTCTGTGGTTTAACCCACAGTGCCACCCGTGTCCCTTAACAGGCCAGTAGAGAGGAGGAAAAACCTCCTACCAAGTGGGCTTCTGACTTCTGACTATTAAGTGGAAGAGGCTAGCCTTCCTCTGCATAAGACACAGAAACTAGGTGGGCTATCAAAGGAGAGATAGAGTGCTGCCCATCCCTCATCCACTTGGGAGGGGGCACAGAGAAAGGCACTTTGCTCTCTCCATGTCCATCAAAACAACCAGAACCAAGAAGCAGGTTTACAGGATGGGTCACTCTGATCTCCCCTTTATTTGCATGGAATTCATTGGTGTCTGCGGTGACCCAGAGAGACAAAGAATTGTTGCATTGGAAGAAGCTCCAAGGGCCATCAAGTCCTAGGTTGGATGCCAAATGTGCTGCATGCTGAGGGCTCGGGAAAGGGGTAAATGGATTGGCATCCAGTTAATATTGCTGCACGGTAACCCAATCTCCACAGTAGTGTGAGATTCCAGGGGTTCTGGGCGCTTACCCAGGAGGAACCAGGCTTGACATATCTGTGTTTGATTTGCTGATATGCTAAGAGACAGCTGTTAATATACAGAGAGAGCTGACAGCACCAAGAACTCCCCTTCTCTGTAATAAGCTTCTCTCTGCTTTACTATTCTTCCTTCAACATGTAAGAACATTGTAGATTTTGCAGTAGGCAGATTTAGTTTCATTTTGTGAATCGGTTAAAAGGTAGGTGATTAATCAGCTACAAATTCTTTAAACCCATTGACAGCCCAAAAGGAGATGGTTTCTGAAAGATAATATTGCGCAGCTCAATTAGAACGAGGGTCATTGTTTATGTTCCATAGAGTAGAAATGTTCTGGGGAAAGGATCATTCTATTAAAAGGCAGAACAGGCTTTCAAAATGCCTGAGACTGGCCGATGCTAAATTTAAGCTTCTGGACATTAATATTTCCTCCTACTCATGGCTGTCTGTCACTGCTTCTCTAATTGAAAGATCTGAGCCAAACGAAATGTGGTATGGGAGAGATCCTTGGCCAGAACTTCGAAAGTATTTTTCTACTACTTGCATGGCTTTTTACTGCAAAATGGCTTCTAAGTAGTTTACAAGTATGAATCCATACATAATTAACATACACAATAAAACATTTCCATCAAAGTAGCAATTAAAATATACAGTATAGCAAGCCGGTTAAAAAGGATAGCAATTGAAACAGTTAAAAAAATTAAAACAATTGAATCTCGAAGTTCAGGTTCACGGGAATGTTTGCCTAAACAGGTATGTCTTCTAGAGCCGGCAGGTGGCCAATACTGATGGGGGGCATTTTATATTTCAGCAGGGAGGGATTAAAAGTATTTGAGTTAGACCCATAGTGCTGCCAAAGAGCAGATTAAACATTCCCCCCTGTTCCATCTCTCAGTTTGAATTGTCACCTGCCCAAAGATGATGTTAACTCTTCAGGGGAGAAATTAGGTATAAGGTATTTGGTCCTGCTAGTTTTTCTTCATCTCCAGGGCTAATAGTGGCTTGCAGGGGTGATTTAGGCTGCAATCCTATGCAGTTGTATACTGCTACAACTCTCGCCATCCCTGACCATTGCAGTGCTAGCTAGGATGGATGGGAATTGGAGTCCAACAATATCTGGAGGTCACAAGTCCTCTGATGTGTCCATGCTAAAGTGGAAAGCAAGTCACATGGAGCACTGTGGGACTAAACATGGATACAATTGCTTGGCCAGGCAGAAAGATGGCATTAGGGTTTAAGCCCCTTCCTCTGGGACCACAGAAGAAAAGAAAAAGATGTTGGGTGAGCCTATCTCAGATCTCCCACTTAGAGAGTTATGAGCATACCACCATGATGTATAACAGGCTTCACAAGAAGACCATCAAGGGCTCTACCTAAATGTGGTCATGTGATTCTCTACTGGGGCATGTGTCAGTGTGCATATGCTTCCAACTATTCTATTTCACATTTGTCCACCCCTTTTGGTCCTCTAGACTTCTTTTTTACTGTGTACAAGTGGCGGCCATTCTGGGCATGTCCAAATGGTGCATGATTGCTGGCATGCAGGTCTTTTTGGATCCAGAAGAGGGAAGAATGGGGCACAACGGGGGCATAATGGGGCAGGGAATGGAACCCCTGCACAAAATGGCCGTTGCCTGTATTTTTGACCATTTACACTCCATGATGGTATTGGGGCAGCTATATGAGTTCCTGCTTTCAGTGCTGTTCATGCCTACAGAAAGTTCAAGGAGGACGTGCTGCTTTGTTTTCAATTGTTGGATGTCCTGTAGCTTCCTGTTGAAATCCTGTGACTTTTCCTGCCACAAATGTTCCGGTGTGCGTGTGTTGTCCTGCGTTTGCTGCACTACAGTGCAAGAGTGCCCCTCCAGATGGCAGTAATGCAGTAATGCTGGGGAAGCGTGTCAGAACAGGCAGTAATGCTTCCGAATGCCAGTAGATGGAAGCCACAGAAGGGGAGAGGGCTCTTGGGCTTGGGTTTCCCACAGGCATCTGGTTGGCCACGGTGAGAACAGGATGCTGGACTGGATAGGACATTGGCCTGATCCAGCTTAATGAAGTGTAGACATTTCAGTATAAATCCATCTCTAAGGCACCATTATTGTGTCAATTGCCTGCTACGGAATACACCCCCTCCAAAAAAACCCCCACCCCTTCCAGTCTAGAGCCATTTGTATCACATGCACCCTGGAAGAAGGAAAAGGACCAGTCACAGTTGGACAGGATTGGGGAAGGGAAGGGTATCACATGCACCAGATGCATGGTGCATAAGCCTAGTTCTTGGCAGATTGAGTAGCACAGAAATGTTGTCAGGAAGAGTCAAAATGCCTAACCAGCAGACTCATAAGATGTATCTATTCCTGGATTGCATCACTTTGAATTACAGATAGGAGACTGAATGTTCTTTCCTGTAAATACTCTGCCCATTCAGAATTAGAAGTTTCTAATAATTCTGTTGATACAGAGGACCAAAGGGAAGGATTGGAACTAGTGGGTGAAAATCACAGACAAGCAGATTTCAGCTAAACATTATGTGCTTCATCTAGTGTTAGCCCTACTTAGAACAGACCCATTGAAATTAATGGACATGATTAACTTAGTTCCATTGCTTTCAATGGGTCTGCTCTGGAGAAGAACCTAGTTGGATGCAACCTTAGGTAACAGCAGTTCAACACTAGAATATTGGGAATAGGTAAGCTCTCCTTTCCTGGAAGCTTTTAACCATCCCTGACAACCATCCGTTGGGGCTGCTGTAGTTTCCGCCTGCATTGAGCTTGGATGATCTCTAATGTAGATTCCAACTCTGTGGACTGTTACAGCTAAGTTCTAATCATTGAAATGGATGAGCCTAAGTTGCTCTTGTCCATTAACTTCAATGGGATGAGCACTGGATGCAGCCCTATAGTTCTGTGAGGAACTTTCTCCCTTGTCAGGCAGTAGTATATTTTCAGGGAGTCATTCCCTCACCCCATTTGATGTAGGAAATAGATTCAAATATCCAGTCTTTCCACTGCAGGTGAAAGTGGTACAGTCTAAGTAGGAGGGGGCATCACACAAGGCTGATTAGTGTGTAGGTCCTCTGTAGCTGATGCCATGAAAACGCATGATGGGGAGAAGGGGATTGCCTGTCCCTGGAATCTAGACCAGTGGTTCCCAAAGTGGAACCACTAGAGGGCAGTGGGATTTTTTTTTGGGGGGGGGACACTAAGAGGCAAGAGCAGGTTTCAGCACTTTTTCAGTAGGGGGCTGGTCCACTTTCCCTCAGACCTTGTGGGGGGGGGACCAGACTATATTTTGAAAAAAAGAAAAAAAGAACGAATTCCTATGCCCCACAAATAACCCAGAGATGCATTTTAAATAAAAGGACACATTCTACTCATGTGAAAACACGCTGATTCCTGGACCATCTGTGGGCCGGATTTAGAAGGTGATTGGGCTGGATCTGGTCCCCGGGCCTTAGTTTGCCTACCCATGAGCAAAAGGGTAGCTGGAAAGGGGATGATGGAGCTTTAAATGACTCTCAGACTGTGAAAACTTGATATCATTGGATCAAGTTCATCAGCACTGGGGGTGAGCTTATAGAACCAAGGAAGCCATGGCCTGAAAATATTTGAGAACCACTGATCTGGATTGTCAGGTACAGTGGTACCTTGGGTTACAGAAGTTTCAGGTTACAAACGCTTCAGGTTACAGACTCTACTAACCCAGAAATAGTACCTCGGGCTAAGAACTTTCCTTCAGGATGAGAACAGAAATCATGCAGCGGCAGCAGGAAGTCCCATTTGCTAAAGTGGTACCTCAGGTTAAGAACAGTTTCAGGTTAAGAACGGACCTCCAGAATGAATTAAGTTCTTAACCCGAGGTACCACTGTATCTTGTTTTCAAATGGTGATCATACAGTGGTACATCCACAGTTCTTTCCATATCCTGGAAAAATACAAGGCTATTCTTCCACTCTACACATCTGTCTATTGTCTGAGGGAAGCTTTTGGAGAGGTTGTTGTTTTTTTACACAAAAACATGAAAATAAAGTGTGTCATTGTTTAAAAGTAAATGTTGACTCATAAGAACAACCCCTCCAAAAAAATAATAATTTTACTTGTGTTTCATCTAAAGATGGAGGCAGAACTGAGTAACACTTTATTTATTTATAAAAATATTTGTAGACTGATGTTTAATTAAAAATATATATGAAAGGAGCTTGCAACAAAAATACATAAAATTATACAGTAAACAACTATTTACAAATTTTAAAAACAGACAACATAGAAATATGTATTCTTAATTGCCTGCATAGGTCTGGCGGAATGCAAAAGTTTCCAGTAGGTGTTTAAAAGTTGGCACAGAATGCACTTGCTGAATCTCTGTTGTCAGAGTATTCTACAGGGCTGGGCCAATGACATTAAAGCCTTACCAACTCAAGGAACGACCAATGATGCTCCTGCAGACGATCTCTGTGATCAAGCAGTCCCTGAGGCACCCTGGACCTAAGCTGTTCAAGACTTTGTAAATTACTGCAAGATCCTTGAACCTGGCTTGCTAGTAGATGGGCAAGCAGTGCAACTGTATTAACAATGGTGTTCTGTACTCTTGACCAAGGACCAGAAGCTCCCATTCTTGCTCTTTGGCAATCACTCATAGCCGAGTAAGATTGTCTTCCATAAACACGGTTTTAACAATGAGTCCGTAAGTGACTGTGGAGGCCAATTCTGGATCCACATGTCCTTCCATAGTGGAGACATTGGTTTCTGGGCAGGAGTTGATCACGGTGTGGATTTGCCAAGCATGCCTTCCTCTTAGCACGTTTCTCCCTTGCGCCCTGAGTTCGAGTGTCTTCAGAGCCCATGACACCTTTGGTAAAGGCTGTTCTCCAATTGGAGCGCTCGCAGGCAAGTGTTTCCCATTAGCAGTCTGGTTACCACATTCTGCACCAGCTGGAGTTTCTGTAGCAGAACCAAGGGCAGCCCCACATAGAGCGCATTATAGTTATCCAGCCTTGAGGTCACCAGTGCATGGACTACAGTAGTCAAGCTATCTTTGTCCATGAATGGCCATAACTGGTAAACCAGAAAAAACACACCTGACATTTGTTGAAGTGGGTGATCTGTCCTTACACACGTTTACCTTCCTGGGAGACCTGCAAAGCACCTGAAAGGGTCTCATTCTCATGTCTGCTTCCACCTCCCATACTCCATCTTAAGATTTTTACCAAATGCAGACCAGGGTGGGTTGAAAAACAGCTCCCCTCCTTCATTTTTGACCATCTATCCCAATGAAGTGTTCTGGGGTACTCAAAAGCTTCCACACTGCTATGTGGCACTTTGATTAGCCTGCTGCGTATTTTGGAATTGCTTAAAAGCTTTCTCTTATGCAGTTCACAGACCTGTTCAGTGTTTCCAATGAGGAACATCGAATTGCAAATTTCAAAACTAAATGCAGAGTGCAATATTTCAAGGCAGGAGCTATGGACAGAAGTTGTATTTCCTTCCAAAGGGGTTTTGTACAGGTCTTTTTCTTAATTATTCTTGATGTTTTGCCCATTATGCCATTAGCTTCTTCACAGTACAGAGATAAATAGCCTGGTATCCAGAAGAACAGAGTGTGAACTGAAAGCATTTAATTATTGATATCTTAGTAACTAAGGTTCTGAAATGACGTTGTCAAATCCCATAATGATCGGACAGCAAATACATCACTTACTTTGGCAAAAACAACCTCAGAACACACACCAAACCTGGGAATATACGAAATGAACGTGTCAAAGAAGGTTTGCTTATTTCTCAATGGATATTCAGCGTTCACTTACTGGACAGAATATGTTTTTCAATTTTTATCTCATCCTCTATTTTTTCGCTCTTAGAAAAGTAAAGCTTTACAAATATTTATTTCCTCCTGGTTTGCTTTCATGATGGTTGGGACATTTAGAAAGCTACTGTTTTATCACGAGTTATAGTCTTCTGATTGGTTGAAATAAAATCAATATTTCTTTGATTACAAAGCTGTTATGGGAGCCAGCCTTACGTTATCCATCATTTTAAAATGTAGGTTAGAACAATAGCACCCAGGTATATGTTTAATTCATCCTGCCCAGATTATGTGAGTGGGATAAATATTTTCTCTGAGGGAGGGAAAGAGCCCTCAACAAGATACATCTGTTAATCAGCTTAAAGGTTCACTGTTAACAAAATCTACATGTTAAGTTCCAAATGTGCAGCCAGTGGTCCTTTATATACATCAGGTGATCAAATCATGTTTTGTTCTTTGTTCCTCTCTTTTAGTAAGATAATAAGAAATAGGAGAGAACGATTCCTCCCCCCACAAGGTTTCTGCCTGTTTGGCCTTGACAGCACCCCTGTTGATTCTGGTACCTGTAGCTGTATCAGGCAGCATCTAACCATTTAAATTGCATGGCAACACATACACTTTGGAACTCCTTGCCTATTGATACCAGGCCAGCGTCTTCACTGTTTTCAGCTAACATTTTTTTATTTAGACATGATGGGTGTTTTAATCTGGTTTTTTTTTTTTTTTAGCCTATAGCTTTCTGAAAGTCTTAAAGTCTTCTTAATTCTTCATATCAATAATTTTAGCATTTTGTATTTAAAAAAAATTTTTTTTGGTAAACTGCTTCGAGGTTTTATTTTTACAATCAAGCAGTGTACAATTTTTATGAAATATGTAAGTAAATAAATGCCGGCGCAAGGGCTTTTCCGACACAAAAGGGCTTTGCCCGTTTGGAATTTGCGAAGACTCTCTGGTTTCTGCCTGCAGATTCCAAGCAGAAGAAGCATTGCGAAGCAACTGAGTTAATTAGCCAAAATGGAAAGAGAAAGAAAAAAAATGTTATCTGACTGTCTATTTAAATAGGTAAAAGTTACTGGCGTAGATTTGGCCTGAAGCAAATTAGGGGAAAAAAGCATACACCTTAAAATTCCCTTGCTGGAATATAATTTACCATTAATATATTTAATTAAAAGATACTTCTGTGTTCCCTTTCCTGGTCTCTCACAGGTGCAACAGCTTTCATGTTTATTAATAGTATTAGATCAAATAAGGCAGACGTTTGATAATATATTGCAGGCTCATCGTTTTGGGAAACTGCAGGTTTTACAGGTGCTTTTTGTTTCATCTCCCCCTCCCCCCCCATGAAAACTATGGTGGATAAGTGCTGAAATTTTGAAATGCAGTTTTTACTTATGAAAGATCTAACCTTTATAATAAAACTTGAGTCAAAGCACTGGAAGAAATACAATTGCCGAAACTGATATATATATATATATATATATATATATATATATATATATATATATATGCTTTCGTAGATTTTCACGGGTACAGGAATGCAGGTTTTGGTGTCTTCGGGTGTCTTCCCGTGTAAGAGTCGGGGTGTCTGTGCGACGTTTCGACGAGGTCTCACTCGTCATCTTCAGGCTGGTGCTTTCGGCTTCTTGTTACTGGAACAGAGCAGAATCTGGTGTTTGAGTTCATATAAATACTGTTGAGGGGTGTGGCACCTCCGGATGCTGCACCCCCCTGCAATCCCTACACAGATCTGGCTGGCACAAAGCACAAAACCACAGCTCGCCCCTATACACGAAGCCAAGCCAGAGCACAACTAAATGCAGCACAGCCATCTTCTCAGAAAAACTCTTCACAAGCTCAAGAGGTCAAGACACGAAAGCTTTAGCAACTAATCTACACTTAATGACCCACCCAGTGGTATTCAGAATATCGCTCATGAAATCACTCAAGATATCCCCCAAGTAATTAAGGAACAAAAGAAGAAAAGGCACACTAATCTAGGAACTTCCTCTCTGCCCAGAACGTTGGAGGCTATACACCACACCCCTCAACAGTATCTTAACACCAAATGCACGAATAAATAGCATATCCCCAAACAATACAATAAAGAACAGAGCTGTCCTAAAGCCAGAAAAATGAAAAGCCCAATACAGCAGCCTTAAGAACTTAAAAAGATCTTTGTTGGATCAAGCCAGTAGCCCATCTAGACCAGCGTCCTGTTCTGACAGTGGCCAATCAGAGGCCCCAGTGGGAAGCCTCCCAAACAGGACCTGACTGCAAAACCAACTCTCCCCTCCTGCCATTCCCAGCACTTAATTAAAATCATTCAACTTATTGTTTAATTTTATTAAAGGCAATGCCAGAGGGGGTTTCCTTCAACACTCAAAAGGCCCCCACAATGCCCCCTGAAATAACATGTTGAAGTTGTAACGTCACAAGGCTCAACAGGTCACTGTAGTAAAGAACTGTGAGGGAAAAGATGGAATTGTGACCCAAGGAGAGATACAATATACACGCCTAGTGGTTAGAATCGTGGACTAGGAGTAGGAAGGACCAGGTTGAAATCCCAACTGCTCTATGAAGCACACCGGGGGTGATTTTGGACCACCAACCCCATTTTGAATCACCATCTCTCAGCCCAGTCTACGTCATAGGGTTGCTTCAAGGAACTGGTGGAGGAAGAGGAGTGCACCACCCCTGGCAGCGCGATCCCAGTTGGGTGCCAGTAGGGTGCCATCACGGCTGCCTCTCCACCCGTGCTGCATGCGGCGTGCCCTGGCCCCAGCTCCCCGCCTGTTCTCCACCCCCCGGTGCCAGGACATGAAGCTCCACCACTGCTTCAAGGATAAAGTTATGAGAAAGGAGATTTGGGTGGATCTAGACACAGGAAAACCCCCACTATAAATATGTCAGAAATTAGATCTGACTTTTAGAAGACATCTGAAGGCAGCCCTGTTTAGGGAAGTTTTTAATGTTTGACGTTTTATCATGTTTTTAATATTCTGTTGGGAGCTGTCCAGAGTGCCTGGGAAAACACAGCCAGATGGACAGGGTATAAATAATAACAAATTATTATTATTATTATTATTATTATTATTATTATTATTATTATTATTATTACTACTACTACAAAAGAAAAAAAAATCTATGGAAAATCACGTTTTAAATTTTCCTGCTCTCTGGTGCCATCTGGTGTTGCTTGTTTATAGCACATTCAAATAGCTGTTTCTTTACTAATGCAGCTGAGTCCCATTAGGCAGAACTTTACAAAGGTGAAAGTTGTACGGCAGTGAAATTAATTTCTTTCTGAAGGTGGTGGACTCTCCTTTGTTGGAAGTCCTTAAACAAAGGTTGGATGACAGTCTATCAGGGATTCTTTAGCTGTGCTTCCTGCTTTGTAGGGGGTTGGACTAGATGACCCTGGATGTCCCTTCCAACTCTACATTTCTATGACTCCAGGAGGGGAACTATATAGGTTCCCTTGAGCTATAGATGTGATAAATACATGGGCTTCTCTCTTCTGTTGCAGAAGAGGCTGAGGGAGATATTATCCATTGTTAGCTAATTGTACCATTGACCCATTCCCTTCTCTTCCTCCTCCCCTCCCCCCCCCATTCTGGAGTGTCCCAGTGGATAAAGCAGACCAGGAAAGGAGGAGGGGAAGCATCCACCCAGGAATCTGTCTCTTGCCCTGAATAATTCACAGCCTAATTTAGTCAGCATTAATTAATGTAGTCAAAACAATTCACCTATTTTTATTAATGCAAATAGCAAATTTGAAAAAACAATTAGTTTATTATAAGGGAAATCAGAGTATTTTGACAGTGCCCATTAGCTCTGCAAGATTTTCTAGTGAGGTTTTTTGCTTTGGTTTGGTTTTTTGTTTTGTTCCTTCTCCCCATAAATTGTAACAGCTGCTTGTTTTACTTTTGGCAAAATCACAACTGAGGAACATTTTGGCTGGGGGGGGGCAGAGGGAAACATTAAGTGTGGTATTTTTAGGAAACCGTGCATGGTCCAAGCTTTTGTGCTTATGTCAGGAACTGGGCCTACAAAGCCTTTCTGCCTCCACCCACTGTGTTTTTCTCAGAGAACCAGAGAATTGTAGAGATGGAATGAACTCCAAGGGTCCTCTAGTCCAACTGCTTGAATGCAGGAATCACAGCTAAAGAATCCCTGAGATTCAGATAGGTAGCTGTGTTGGTCTGATGGAATCGAAATAATTAAAAAATTGTCCAGTAGCACCTTAGAGACCAACTAAGTTTGTTCTGGGTATAAGCTTTTGTGTGCATGGTATCTGAAGAAGTGTGCATGCACACGAAAGCTTATACCCAGAACAAACTTAGTTGGTCTCTAAGGTGCTACTGGACAATTTTATTTATTTATTTTGAATCCCTGAGAGCTGGCCATCCAATCTATGTTTACAGGCCTCCAATGAAGGAGAGACAATATCCTTCTTAAAATGTTGTGCAGTGAGAAGCACATCTTCTGAGGTGAGATGCTGATTATTTCGCTTTTTCATGTTTTGGTGAGTGGAAGGACTTGTGTCATTATGGATCCACAACTGTTGTGCTAAACAGTCTACAATTGTAGTTTGTTTAGCATATGCCCTGATGAGATCTTGCGTATCACTGAAACCCTTATAGGTCATGAACATGGTGGGCAGGATGGACTGTTGTGGCTATTTGTGTCTCCTCCACTTCTACCTAATTTAGAAGACAGCATATGCCCTTTCAGGAAACAAAGGGATCATCACACTGATCTCATGATACCTGATGAAATGTGATGGTGACATAAGCTGCAGCTTTTAGCATTTAAACATTTCTAGTTGCTATTTTTTTTAAGTGATTCGATTGGCAATGTTATGATTTTATTGTATTTTGTTATTTTAAATTGTGAGATGCTATGGAAGAACCATTCGTCCTGAGAAGCAACATTAAAAAAAATAAAAATCTCTGAAAATAAATTAGTCAAAATATTGAGTGGGCGAGTTGTCCCTATTACACCTTGAATCTGTCTACATCTGTATTAGGTCAGGGTCCCAATTCTGAAAACAGACTGCAGTCGGGTGTTTTACATACACGTCTTGAAGTCATAAAGATCGAAAGCTTGTGTGTTTGTTGAAACATGTAGGCTTACCCAATATCTGATGAGTGAAAAGCAACGTTGTCACTGTCAGCCCTGAACTGGCTTAAACGTGTCAACTTTTGAGGTTAATTTCATAGTGTGTTAACCCAGGAAACATAAGGCAGGATGGTAATCATGTAGTTCACTGATGGCTGAATTCTCCCCCAAATTACCAGGAGCAGATTCATCCACTTACTTGCCACTTACCGGAAACATCCACATATCCTGCTGAACATGGTTTTACACTTTACGCTGTTGGCCTCAGAAACTCTTACGCTGGGCAAAAGTAAGTGCTCTGATGGTAGCTTTTGTGAACTGTGGGTCTACAGTCAGGGAGCCAGTGTGTTTGAAGAGACATACTAATATTTTCTAAGCTTCTTAAGAGTTCCGTCTCCATTGTGTTATTTGCCAGTGCTGCTGTTGCTGTATAAACACTGCTGATTTTTCCAACTTCATTTCTGCAATATTCTAACAGAGCACATTTTAGAACTTCATTTTGCTTTAGCTCCACACCCCCCCACCACATCTTTCAACTGTACCATGTGGTACAGTTGCTTATTTATGCTCACAAATGCTAAATGAAAGCTGATTTCCCCAGATCTTCTAGATCAGAAGGGCATACTTGGTTCTGCAGCTAGCATGGGTTCCTGGATGTTCAGTGGATATGATTTTAAAACATACCCAGTTTTGATTTGCTAGAGATTATCTTTGTCCATTTTTAGTTAGTCCTGAAAATTTGTCAGAGACTGTGCTGCGGCTCTGTCTAGGCACATTGTATATAGGATGGTATCCCATGCTGTATTGTATGAGATGGAAGCATGACTCAAAGGTAGTATTCCATGAAACTATTCTCAAACCAGTTCAGTGGCCCTCAATGGATGGGAAGCTTTGTTTGTTGTCAGTGATTTGCAAACAAATGTTACCAGTGTCATGGTATCAAGGAGAAAGTTTGCCATTGGAGCAATACCTGTTGCATATGATGGTATGGCTTTTCCTGATGAATTTAATTGCAGTATCTGAAATCTAATGCCTGCTTCTGTCTGGGTGCTTGTGCATGTGCTTTTAGACTAGAGAGTTTGTCCTTCACATTTAACTTCTCCAAGAAGTCCAAGGTGTGTATATGGTGTGTACATCTTTACAACCACAACAACTCTGTGAGGTAGGTTTGACTGAGAGATTGTGTTGGAGCCAAGGTGAGCGTCATGACGGAACTGCATTTGTTGACGTGTTTAAAGTTAGCTGAGTTTCCTTTTCCTCACTGTAAAAGGAAGATCTGGTAAAGAGCCTAACTGTGGAGGATTAGGTTGTTGTTGTTGTTGTTGTTAAATCTGTATAGGACAGTGAAGCTCCATAAAGGCGAAGGGAGCCATTGACAGGAGATGATTGTCTGAAATAGAAGCCAAAAGACATAAACTGAGATGGAAGCAGGTAGCAAATAATTAAGATCAAACTGAAGAATGTTGCAAGAATGGAGTGAATTTCTCCAGTTCCAAGAGAAGACTCAACAGATAGAAAAGTTTGGTGTGAGAACAAGATAGGATTTCAGGTTCACTTGCTCCACAGCACACCAAAATCCAATTGTCTGGTGTGGATTCTGAGGACGATTATAGTAGTGCTAAATAATCATGAAGCTCTTGCTAAGATCCCATCGTCCAAGCTTCTATCGTAACTGTGAATCCCAAACTATTGTCCATTTGGAGGTTTCTGCACCTTTGTAGAGATAAGCCACACAATGTGCACAACCCTTTGATATAGATGCTTTGGGTTATATGCAAACCTCATTAAATTCAAATCAAGACTGACCTAGAGTAAGCATGAGTGCCTCAGTCTCTGAAGTATACACTTCAGTGCACACACAGCTATCTTCATTTATTTCAGTGGAGAGGCCTGATCCAGCCTAATATGATAGGGAAAAAAGTGTAAATGTGGACATCTCATGTAATCTGCATACTTGCTCTGTGTTGCGGTGTGTGCGTGTGCGTGGAGTGTTCTGTTATTTTCTCTCCGTGTGTGTTCCTTGCAGCCTTTGAGTCTTCTGCTTGCAGAAAAAGAGGATTTTCCTCCGCCATCAAATTTATTTGACGTTACTTATTTTAGCCTCCCTCCTTTTGTTTGTGCGATAACACACCTTGTTTGTGCACTATGGTTCATTGCCACTACCATATGGCTGTTGAATACGATTGCACGTTCCTTCAGGGGGCTATAAATAGGGTATATTGAGGGATTGTCAAGCAAGGAACAACCCCACACAGACTCTCTCTGTGTGTTTGTGTGTGGAAATGATCTCCAAATCAGCCTAGGATGGCACACAGTTCATTTATAATTTGGCCACAATAAAAAGAATAGATGGGCCAGTGCAGAAGGAGACACTCTGAGAAACCACACTGTACCAAAGATTTACATCTGCTGGTGCATTTCTTTTGCATTAGAAGGTATGTTGAGGATTCCTAAACCCTTTATAAGGCTGAACACTCCATGCAAATATTAAACACATTAAGCAAAAGGAAGGGTCGGGCAGTGCTATACATCTGCCATGTTTGTTCCTGGCCTTTACACCAATGAAAAGCTCTTATCCTTTCTCCATTTTCCCAAACATGAATGGAGAAATCTCATGTCAGAAAGCTGCTGCACAGGTAAACCTTGGGTGGACTTAATTGCAAGTACAGCTGCTCAACTTGGTTGGCAATCAGCTGGGAATGCCTTTGTTTATCTTGTTTCATATATATATATATATATATATATATATATATATATATATATATATGTGTGTGTGTGTGTGTGTGTGTGTATACACACAACACTGGATTGTACAGGAAGAAATAAATAAATCTCAAACTGGTTTACAAAAAAAGAAGGCAAAACATTAAAATGACCGATAAGAAAAATTAATAGCAAGTAATTTTAGACTGTCAAGAAGGTTAAATAACAGTAGACTAAAAACAGATAAACTTCCTTAACATCTGGGGAGGCACATCTAAACAAAAGCGCTTTTAGCAGGTGCCAAAAAGAGTGCAGTGAAGACGCTTGTCTGATATGAAGAGGCAGAGAGCTCCCAAGTGTAGGTGCCACCACACTGAAAGATGGAGTTCTTGCAAATGTAGACTGGGTATTATGCAGCACTTGTAACTGTGCCAGTTCTGCCACTTGAAAGAATCAAGTGGGTGTATATGGGGGCAAGGTGATCTCTTGGGGAAACTGGTCCTAAGTTGGTTCCTAAGTGCATTGGCTTTAATGGGGTGAGGTTCAAGCTGCATGCCAAGGGGCATGAACGCCTCTCACGCCCTAAGCTTCCTGGAAATGTTAGCATCGCAGAAAGGTGTGTGTGTGTGTGTGTGTTTGTGTGTGTGTGTGTGTGTGTTCATTCACAGGTAAAGTTGCATGCCCAAGTCTTTGGCTCAGCATCTCCGCTTAAAAGCATATCCACTACTCAGCCTCCATGTAGGAAGACAACCCCCGCTTTAACAATAAGCGATCATTAAATTGCAAACCTGGCTTTTTAAGCTGCTTCGGGAAAATATTCTATCATATGGCATGAGGAGGGGTGGAAACTCTCTCTTCAAAAAAATGCAAAGTCCAAAGCAACTTTGTGTGCATGGGGTAGTTGTGTGGGTTTTCGTAGGGTGGGTGAGTTTGGATGCTGGCCAGATTTCTTTATCTAATGGCAAACAGCAGAATGTGTGTAACTATGGCAGTAAGAGTTGGCGGGATGGGAGTCAGTGTACAAGCTGTGTAAGTCAACTACAATGATTCCAAATACACTTTCATATTTAAAGTGTACTTAATGGGATTGGCCACCTGTCAAATACTGCTGCCCAGGTCATATGCTTTCCTTCATAATAGGCTCCCGTTAATAGAGTTTTTATTATTTGGATTTGGCAGGCATACATGCTTTTATTGAATGAACTTCCTGCTAAGTTTCGGAAGAGAGCAATGGCTGGTTTATAACATAATTGCGCTATATGTTGATAGTATCTTTTATTGTAATTGTTTTTCATTGTTTTTAATAAAAGAATAGGAATAATAGGAGACATAGTAGAAGATGAATTTTTTCCTTGCCTTTCATTATTCATGAAACTAAAAAAAAAAAATATCCCAAATAAGCATTTTACAGAGGGTAAAAAGGTCTCATTCCAAAAGTGCCTAATTTAAATCAGTTTATACAATGAAACAGCTAATGATCTTTAGTGTTGAGAGGTGTAATGCTTTTATACTTTTTTATGAATAGAATTGTAGGGAGGGGGTAGCTCCATTGTGTAGGGTACGCTGAATTTCTACAACCATCCTTTATCAACAGATGGCAACTAGCACATGAAAAATAATTAAAAAATAAAATGAAAAGAAATCCAGAGTGAATTAAAGTGCTTCTCTACGTTCTGATCTGCATTTCCCCCCTTCTTTCTTTCCTTCTACGTGTGTGTGTGTGTGTGTGTGTGTGTGTGTTTTGGTTTAAGAATTTTTATGGTGAATTGCCATATTATCTGTTACATCAGTTTACAATGAGGCTCCTATCAGACATAAAACAGATTTATAATATCATTAAAACACAATATCAAAGAATGAATAAGCAATTCAATAAAATTACAATAACGCAAAGATAAAATGAAAGCCTTTTCAATAACAGTTTTATGCAAGAACATTTTGCAGATAAATATGTGTTTATAGATCTTTTAAATGCACATTTATTATCCTGCTCCTAATAGAGCCACAGGGGTTAATTTTTTCCCCTTCTTCCTCTGTGTTTTTCTTTGTAAGTGGTTCAAAAAACCAGCTGCAAAACTCTTCAATAGATTGTTTTCTGTCTCAGGACTGATTTTAGGGAAAAGAGCATTTTGCAGTACAGAATCAAGTTAATTGAACTGGGCTGATAGCTGCATTTGTGGAACCTTTTCAAAATCAGAGCCATTTCTGACAGGTAGGTGACTGGGAAGGATCTAAATTCTGGTCATTTCTGCTTTTGCATGTACTCATGTCCATTCTGTCCCTTTTGCTCATTGACCTACGATTCCCACCTCAAACAATCCACGTGGAAATGTGCATTCAGATATGCATTTATCAATATATATTTTTCTCTCAGAGCAGGGATTTCAAAATACAATTTGATACGTTTAAATTGTCGAGAAGTGTGTCATAAATATTCAGAGAGTTGTGAATTCCAGGGGGTAGGCAACTTCTGATTTGCACTTTAGTCCTCAAAGAGCCGATCAATTTTGTTGAGTTCAGAATTCACAAAAGGACCAGATTGCTCAAGCACCCCTGGTATTAAGCCAAGGGTGTTGGAGCATAGCAAGCTGTCCCATACTGAGTCAGACCACTGCTCCATTTGGCCCAATACTGTTGACACAGGGTTTCATGTAGTAATGTGGGTCTTCCTTGCCTCTACCGGGAGATGCCAAGAACTTTTGCATGCAGAGCCACTGAACTATCACTGTATTGTTATGGCCCTTCCTCTTAAGTGTACCTTTTTGACGCTTGTTCTTTTGACATCCATTTCAGCAGGCGTGTAATCAAAATGTCTGTAGCAAGCAGGGATACAGTCATGAGGGGATGACCTCAGGAATACTGTAGCCCACCACCCCAAACTTTCAGCTGTCATTTAAAACAAATAAGACTCTAGTTCTTTTACTTGCATAAATAGCTTTCTCCTCCTCTTCTTCTTCGTTTACTTCTGCATCTTCATCTTCATCTCTCTCTCCCGCCCCCAATCCTCGCCTTCTCCTGCCCTTCACCATAAGGTGCCAGAGCAGGTTACATCATGAAAAGCACAATATTAAAAACAGTTTAAAACCACTTACAAAATAAGGTGGGTGCTAAAGATATACAACTCAAGTGTCAAAAGCCAGGAAGACAAAGATGCAGGCAATATCCTACCCAGCTGCCTACATAGAAGTGATAGGAGACTCTTAAACCCAGGGTTCGAGTCCCACATTGGGGTTGGACTAAATGACCCTCATAAAAGGTAAAGGTAAAGGGGCCCCTGACCATTAGGTCCAGTCATGGCCGACTCTGGGGTTGCGGCGCTCATCTCGCTTTATTGGCCGAGGGAGCCAGCATACAGCTTCCGGGTCATGTGGCCAGCATGACTAAGCTGCTTCTGGCAAACCAGAGCAGTGCATGGAAACGCCGTTTACCTTCCCGCCGGAGCGGTACCTATTTATCTACTTGATCTTTGACGTGCTTTCGAACTGCTAGGTTGGCAGGAGCAGGGACTGAGCAATGGGAGCTCACCCCGTTGTGGGGATTCGAACCGCTGTCCATCTGATTGGCAAGTCCCAGGCTCTGTGGTTTAAACCACAGCGCCACCCGCGTCCCAATGACCCTCATAGTATCCTCCAACTCTACAGTTCTGTGATACTATGATGATGTATGTTTGCACTATCTCAATTTACCAAGGATGGTCCTTATTTTCTGATGGCTGGATCCCCATCCCCGTTTTGCTCCTATTATTTTCGCATCGTGGGGCTGCTTCCATAAAATGTTGTTAGTGTGAGCTTCTTGAGTTGGTATTCCTAGGGGGTTACTTCCCCTTCCTCAGGATCTTGAGAAGTTGTGCCACCTGGTGGGTGAGCGGAGACAACTTGTCTCTAGGGCAATTACAGGAGCAATGGTTGCGTACGGATACCAAGTCACTAAACGGTGTACTAGTCTGCTATTTTGCCCCTGTGGATATATATTTCAAATTGTGGATAGTGCACTGCAGGAGAAACCTGTTTTTCTAGTTTATCTTTAAACTAGGGGTTGATTTCTTCCACCTTTCTCTGCCTGCAAGTACAGAGG